>NW_022876916.1:0-2872 GCF_010883055.1 Belonocnema kinseyi
TTGTTACTCATAAAAGAATATAAAAAGATGAGAAATAACAAAGATATATTTGGAAATAATCAAATAACTTTATAAATATTACAAAATATATGAAACAGAAATCTAAATTATAGATTTGATTTTCTCTCTGGTATCTATTAAAATAACCATGTTTTATAAAGCGTGGATATTTCACGTTTGTTATGAAATGTAAAAACGCATTAATTGGCAATTGAATTTTAATTTCAATGGTTCTTTTCCAAGCTAAGTTTACTATCGGTGTACCGAGAGCTGCTTACAGCGCTCCAAGTGGCTCTTGGCAAACTATATCGATGGGTGCTTTCTACGGGGAGCGGCGGGTAGAGGGGAAGTGACTTTTTTTGCTGGACGCGCCGTCTACATTTATGGCGGGCAAGTAAGCCCGCACCGCATCTACGTTTATAATATCTTTGCATTTTTAAAGACATCCTTAAAGGCATGTGATACTTCGTCGTGTGGTCAATCAGGTACAGTTGCCCTGTCTTTTTTCCACAAAAATGAAAAAATTTAAAAATTGAATTTAGGGATGCTATAAAATATCATAATGGACGTCCCCGGACTCTTTTTTGAGAGATAATAACAAAAAAAATTATTGCGCTAAGTAAAAATTGTATGCATGTGACTTATTTTGAGGTTACGTCGCTTTTCATCTCTGCCTTTCCGATAATTTGGAAATAAACTTTTTTGATTGCCTGCAAAACTTAAAACTTTTTTGAATAAAACCACAAAAAAGTGTTTGGGGACGTCCGTTAGCATGTTCGCTATCATTTCAAAATTTTTAAGACAAAATATTTATTATTCTAGAAAAAAATCAGGGGGAACCTATAACCGGTAAAATCGAACATTTTCTAAGTATCACATGCCCTTAAGCCGTTCTGATAACGTCTTTAAGATATACTTTATGGGACTAGATTAGAACGTCTTTATTACAATGTCATGACGTCTTCTTGTAAGAGCCTAAAGGCGTCCACAAAAAGACGTCTTTAAGATGACTTTAAGCCAAGTGTGCCCACTGGGTATGGTGGTATAAGGGTACATATCATGTCACATGCGGCCAGTCCCTCTGCGGCGAGTCTCACCTGCGGCATGTCTCTTCTGCGGCATGTCACATCTGCGGCTTATTACATTTGCGGAATGTCTCATCTGCGGTAAGTCACAACTGCGGCATGTCACATCTACGGAATGCCTTATTTGTACCATGTCACAACTGCGGCATCTCTACCCAGCGGCTTCTCTCCCGCGCGGCATTTCTCACTGTGAAATTGACATTTTTGCGGCATTTCTCACCAGTAAAAATTCTTCCAGTGGCATCTCTCCCTTCCAGAAAATGTTTTATGTCCAATTAAACATGGCTAAACTGAGGCAAGTCTCTCTGGACTAATTGTTTTCCCGGTGGCATCTCTACACTGGAAAATATTTTTGGGTTCATATTAAAATATTCAAACTGTGGCAAGCCTCCCGGAACTAAGAAATATTTTTAAGCACTTCTAAAGATGACGTAACTGCGGTAAACCTCCCCAGCGGCATCTGTCTCCCGAAAAAACTTGTTAAGTACTTCCAAAGGTGGAACAACTGCGGCAAGTCTCCCCAGAAGCATCTTTCCCCCACGAAAATTTTGTAAGAACTTCTAAAAATGGCAAAAGTGCGGCAAGTCCCTCAAGCGGCATCTCTCTCCCAATAAATTTTTTGGCAGTTTTAAAGATGGCAAAAATGCGACAATACTACCCAGAGGCATCTCTCTCCCAAAAATATTTTTTAAGGACTTTTAAAAATGGCAAAAGTGCGGCAAGTCTCCCGAGCGGCATCTCTTCCCCAACAAATTTTCTAAGTAGTTTTAAAGATGGAAAAAACGGCAAGTCTCCCCAGTGGCATCTCTCTTCCATGAATATTTTTTAAGAACTTCTAAATATGGCAAAAGTGCGGCAAGTCTCCCCAGTGGCATCTCTCCCCCATGAATATTTTTTAGAAACTTCTAAAAATGGCAAAAGTGCGGCAAGTCTCCCAAGCGGCATCTCTCTCCCAACAAATTTTCTAAGTAGTTTTAAAGATGACAAAAATGCGACAAGTCACCCCAGCGGCATCTCTCCCCTAAGAAAATTTTTTAAGTAGTTCCAAAGATGGCAAAAATGCGGCAAGTCTCCCCAGTAGCATCTCTCCCCAAACAAAATTTTTTAGGACTTTTAAAAATAGCAAAAGTGCGGCAAGTCTCCCTAGTGGCATCTCTCCCCCATGAATATTTTTTAAGAACTTCTAAAAATGGCAAAAGTGTGGCAAGTCTCCCCAGGGCCATCTCTCCCCCAAGAAAATTTCTTAAGGACTTTTAAAAATAGCAGAAGTGCGGCAAGTCTCCCCAGCGAAATCTCTCCCCCAAAAAATTTTCAAAGTACTATAGTTTTAAAGATGGTGAAAATGTGACAAGTCTCCCTCTCCAGTGGCATCTCTCCCCGATAAATATTTTTTAAGAACTTCTAAAAATGGCAAAAGTGCGGCAAGTCTCCCAAGCGGCATATCTCCACCAACAAATTTTCTAAGTAGTTTTAAAGATGGCAGAATGCAGCAAGTCTCCTCAGCGGCATCTCTCGATGATGAATATTTTTTAAGAACTTCTAACAATGGCAAATGTGCGGCCAGTCTCCTAAGCGGCACCTCTCCCCTGACAAATTTTTTGGTAGTTTTAAAGATGGCAAAAATGCCTCAAGTTTCCCCAGCGGCATCTCTCCCCCATGAATATTTTTTAAGAACTTCTAAAAACGGCAAAAGTGCGGCAAGTCTCCTAAGCGGCATTTCTCCCCCAATAAATTTTTTAGTAGTTTTAAAGATGGCAAAAATGCGGCAAGTCTCCCCAGCGGCATCT
>NW_022876916.1:2903-3565 GCF_010883055.1 Belonocnema kinseyi
CCCCCCCCCCCAAACAAATTTTCTAAGTAGTATTAAAGATGGCAAAAATGCGGCAAGTCTCCCCAGTGGCATCTCTCCCCTACGAATCTTTTTAAAGAACTTCTAAATATGGAAAAAGTGCGGCAAGTCTCCTAAGCGGCATTTCTCCCACAATAATTTTTTTAGTAGTTTTAAAGATGGCAAAAATGCGGCAAGTCTCCCCAGCGGCATCTCTCCCTTATGAATAATTTGTAAGAACTTCTAAAAAAGGCAAAAGTGCGGCAAGTCTCCTAAGCGGCATTTCTCCCCCAATAAATTTTTTAGTAGTTTTAAAGATGGCAAAAATGCGGCAAGTCTCCCCAGCGGCATCTCTCCCTTATGAATAATTTGTAAGAACTTCTAAAAATGGCAAAAGTGCGGCAAGTCTTCCAAGCGGCATCTCCCCCTCCCCCAACAAGTTTTCTAAGTAGTTTTAAAGATGGCAATTTTGCAAGGATTTATAAAAATGGCAAAACTGCCGTAAGTGCCCCGAGCGTCATCTTTCCCTGAAGAACATTTTGTAGTATCCTATACATTTTGTGTATCTATAGGTGCAGTTGTTTCAGTTCTACATGAAAAATTAGGCATGAAAAAGCTATCGGCAAGATGGGTGCCGCGTTTGCTCTCAGCTGAGAATAAACGCA
>NW_022876917.1:0-2283 GCF_010883055.1 Belonocnema kinseyi
CCCCCAGCTCTAGATTGGTCGGCATTGTTGGCCGACCCATTGTCGGGAGCCCTGCGCGTTCTGTTGTTTTGAACCGAACTTACTACAACTATGTTTGGTGTTATCATTTTTGTTCCCACGAGAAGCTAGGGAAAGGGGTTCGTCCATCCTTGTAGAGCCCCGCATGCAAAGATAAGGCTGCTTACTCTGAGAGGTCGCCCGGTATCTCAGAGTCACCGTTCTAGACACCTCACCCAGGTGCCATTCAGCTTTCGGCACGGTTTTCACACCTCCGCTTGGGGGTTAATTCCTTCGGGACCACCCCTGGACAATTGTCCGCGACTGCCTATTTATTTTTGTAACCATATTCAGCAGAAACCCTTGGTACATGGACCCTCTATCCGCAACCCGAGGACGCGTTCGGTGGCTTTGTCATAGGTCCTTCGGTTTGATTCTAAAGGAATCAAAACCGAACTTCATTATTTATTATCAGTGGCGTTGTTTGTCAGGCAAAATAGCAATTTGATAAAAATGCTTGAACATTTCCAAATGTTATAAACTATTTATTCAGAGCTTTTTACAACATTATTTTTAATTGTACGATTTAAATGATTGATGGCTCTTTTATCTTGAAATTAGAATCACATATTTTAGAAAATATAACTAATATATACACACAAAATATTACCTTAAAGTGTACAGTTATTCAAATAAATTAGAAGAAAACAATAATAAAAGTACTAAATAATTTAATGTAACATACACGATTGCAAATTCCTAAATATTAAACTGCAAACGGTTCTACAACATAGTCTTAACTTTCAGAGATATATGACCCATATTTATGCAAGGCCTTTTAAGTTTGAACCCCTCAATTACTTGCGGGGAAAACCTAGAAAGCATTCTTCTGGAATTAAGTAAGAACCGTATATACCTTTGCCTATAGTCCGTATACCTGGTTGAACCTAATCAATTTTGGAAATTTTCCTCCTTTTATGGTCTATTTCTGTTGTAAGAATACTCGGTATGAATGGCTGCGTAGTTTTGAGTCCAAAATTGCAAAAATAGAATTAGCACCTTATTACGGTTAAAACACTGTTTAAAAAAAGTAATTGTTTAAGTTTTATAATTTTACATTAAAAAACATTCATTTTCTTAAAAAAGGGCGAATTTTAAACGACAAATAGTTCAATTGACAAACAGACAAGAATGGAATAAATGGAATAGTTGAATTGCCAGTTTAAAAAAATTAATGTTTTCAACAACAAAAATGAATTTTCAACAGACTGCATGAGTTTTTACCCACTTACATTGAAGAAGTCAAAAGATAAATTTTCAACCAAAAATGAAAAAGCTGAATTTTCAAATAAAAACATTAATTTTCAACAATATAACTTATTTTCTATCCAAAGAGCTAAATATGCAACTTAAATCGTAATGTTTTAACCAAAAAAATTTATTTTTAGTTCAAAAAATTAATTTAAAAAAAAACGGGTTTTCAAACAAGTAGATGAATTTCAACTAATATGATAAATCTTCAACAACAATAATCAAGTTTCAACAAACCCCTTCAACTATTAACTTGTAAAATTCTTTAATTTTTACCTGCAAAATTTTTCAATGTATACAATTTTAAGTATTCCTTCAAAATTGTTGAATTTCACATTACAGTTTAAAATTAATTATTTAACTAAGCATTGCTTTTAGTGATTTTCTCAACTATAAAATGTTATTATAATAAATAAAATTTTTAAATTTATTATGTTCAGTTTTTACAACAATAATACTTTGATAATAATATGAATAATTATACCTAATTATTTTAATATATATTATTTAAATTTTAAATTATTATTATCATTATGTTTTCCTAACAGATTAGGAGTTTATATAATAATAATTCAAGGATAATTTTCAAATTCAATATACAATTTTAAAGTATAAGTTTCTGTTAATAAAATATTAAGAGAAAAATTTTCTCAGCAAGTATGCATCGCTGGAAACAAACTTTTTAAAAAATCATTTTCGAAGCAATATTTTTTGGCTTCTGACATTGGTTTTATTAAAAAAGGGTTAAGTGCATTTTTCACTTAATTTTTATGTACGGAAAGTTTTCTTTTTATTTCGATTGAAAAATTAAATACTTATATTTAATATCATATATACATACATACATGCATACGTGCATACATGCATACATACATGCATACATACAGTCTGTCAAGTTAAAGCGTGGGTGGCTTTACTCGCAGTCGGTAAGGTGTATCGACATGATTTTGGTGTCAAAATATTAAGAAGAGCTCC
>NW_022876918.1:0-1100 GCF_010883055.1 Belonocnema kinseyi
CATATGACATGACCTATGACATGACATATGACATGACATATGAAATGACATACTTTATGGCATGACATGACATATGACACGACATGAAATATGAAATGACATGTCATATGACATGACATGACATATGACACGACATGACATATGATATGTCACATGACATGACATATGACGTGAAATATGAAAAGACATGGCATGACAGTACATATGACATGACATATGCCACTGTATATGACGTGACATATGACATGCCATATAAAATGACATGGAATATGACATACCATGACATATTACACGACATGACATGACATGGAATGCCATATGAAATGACATATTTCAGTGCATGACATGACATATGACATGACATATGACACGACATGACATGACATATGACACGACATGACATATGACATATGACATGATATTTGACATGACATAAGACATGACATATGGCATGACATATGACAAGACATATGACAAGACATATGACATGACATGTGACATGAGATACGACATGACATATGGCATGACATATGACATGACATATGACAAGGCATATGACGTGACATATGACATGACATATGACAAGACATATGACATGACATATGGCACGACATATAACACGACATATGACACGACATATGACACGACATATGACACGACATATGACATGACATATTACATGAAATATGACATGACATATGACATGACATATGACATGACATGTTACATGACATGACATACGACATGACACATGGCATGACATATGACATGACATATGCCATGACATATGACATGACATATGACATGACATATGATATGACATACGACATGACATATGGCATGACATATGACATGACACATGACATGACACATGACATGACATATGACATGACATATGACATGATATATGACATGACATATGACATGATATATGACATATGACACGACATATGACATGACATATGACATGACATATTACATGACATGTGACATGACATATGACATATGATATATGACATGACCTATGACATGACATATGAAATGACATATTTCATGGCATGACATGACATGACATATGACACGACATGAAATATGAAATG
>NW_022876919.1:0-1094 GCF_010883055.1 Belonocnema kinseyi
CCATCGCAGAGAAATCCGCAAATTCTCTAGGTCTCCAAAAGAAACAAATCAACGCAAAATTAAAGGGAGTGGAAAACCTTAAATCCCGAATAAAATACGTTAATTCTACTCAAATTAAATCGCGCTACGACGAAGTATATCTTATCCTCACATATTTAGAGTTGATGCCCGTGAATCCTGTTGATAAAAATTCTATACGTAATCCCGACCAAATCTTTTTAGCAGATCTTTTTTAGCAGATTTAATAGGCGCCGAACATTTTTATAATCTTATGCCCGGTAGTCTAATTAAGATCTAGGGTCAATCAGCACTCTTTCAAGAAACTGATCTCAGCTGAATCTTGGCGGGACGGTTCGTCAGTCCTAAATTACCCAAATCTCGATTGCAGCCAAAATCGCGCGTATCTTGCAATTTAATTAAGGGCGTATCCCTATATAGATTGATGAAAAAATCGATTTATTATCATTGTCCTCGCAAGATTATTATTTAACCACTTATTTGCATAAACAATTAAAAAAATTCGAAATTATATTTTTTTTTTCTGTCATTTTGTGGAATAATTTTTCCATGCTTTGAAAATAGGTATATAGACGAGGTATACATCTTATAATAACAAAAAAACCGATTGAAATGATTCAGAGAGGCACAGGACCGATAGCGTTGCCCATAAAACCAGAAGGGGAAAAAAGTTGATAAATTACGCGCGTCATGGCGAGAGACTTAGAGTACGAGAGACTTAGAGTACGAGAGACTTAGAGACTTCAAAACCCTCTATACTCTGTCGAGAACACATTACGTCGAGTGAAGGCGAGATCGAGAGTCAAAATTCTGGAAAACAGAAAATACGACCCAAGGGGTCCATAAGAATCTTACATTGAAGGCTCGTAGGCATTCACCCTCCATTTCCGGCCTCCCGCTGAGGCACCGTAATAAAAGCGACCGTTAGACTGAGTGGCCCGAGACCCTCACTACGTAATCGTGCGTCTTAAATGGCCTCTCTTCGGATTTAGGTATTTGGACCTGAGCGACAGGCCATATAAGAATAAAAGAATAATAATTAGTCATTATACTTAGTCGGGTACATCCCATAGTAA
>NW_022876920.1:0-1278 GCF_010883055.1 Belonocnema kinseyi
ATAAATTTAAAACACGTGAGCTTCAAATGAAACAAACTTTGCAGGATTCAATGCAGGCTGATTTAACGCGACTTTTATTTTTATTTTTTTAAATAATAATTTCATTTTTTCGAGCATTTTCTGTAATGTACAAAAATACAATGCACATTTTCAAATAAGTTTTTATCAAAAAATACATTCGTTCAATTATTGTTATTTTATATTCCAACAATAACTTTTAGATTTTAAATTATCGAGAATTTTCCAATTCGGGACCTTTGTATTTCGACAATGTTATCATTTCTGAATTTTTACAGTGATGTGGGAATTTTATTTTTCGGAAAAAGCGGCTGAAAAATCCCGAAAAATAAAATTCCCGACACTGTAAAATTCGTAAATTGAAAAATAACCAAATAATAAAATTCCCGAAATTTTGAAAGTCCCGAAATATAAAAGTCGAATTGGAAAATTCAGGAAAATAAAATAAATAAAATTTCAGACAATAAGATATTACCAAATTTTAAAAATCACCAGAGAAAATGGCTGAATTATAAAATAACCAAACTAGAAAATTCCTGAATTTAAACAATTAAAAAAATTGTTTATTAAATATTATTTATTTATTGAAAATACAATAATTGAATATATATTTCTGGATGAAAGAATTTGTTTGAAAATGTGCATAGTATTTGAAAAAAACATAAAAAAGTTCTGAAAAATCGAATTTTTTATTAATAAAAAAAAAATGAAAATAAATTTTGATATAAATCGTTGTTCAATTGAATCCTGCAAAGTTTGTTTCAAAAATGTTATTATGTAGGTACGAAGAAAATTTAGGCAGAACATTTTTTTCTTTCAAAGCACACGTGTTTTTAAATGTCTTTTTTAATACAATTTTTATAAAATTATTATTCAGGTGCCCGAGATTTCATTTTTTGGGATTTTTCATTCATCCCTTTCGGCATTTTTGTCAGTGGTCCCATATTCTTATACCTCCTCTTAAAATTATGTAATTTTTCAAAATAAAAAGTCAATATTTGAAAACATTTCAAAATCATCAAAAGTATCTATACTCTTATAAATTATTTCAAACCTTTTTAAATTATTTTAAAAATTTTTCGGAAATTTTAAATTTCTTTTCGACTGATTTCCATTTTTCCTAACATTTTTGTAAAATCCTGCACACGAAATTGTTTTAAGAGCTTCCAGATTTTTTCTAATATTGTTAATCTTTTGAAATGTTTTGAAATATTTTTAAACATTCTCTTTGAGTTATGTACTTTTTCAAAATAAAAAATC
>NW_022876921.1:0-2000 GCF_010883055.1 Belonocnema kinseyi
CGTTATAATTTGTTAAAATTTGTGCAACAAACTTCTACCCCTAAAAACTACCCCCTGTGTGGAAAACAGCATGGTGGGGCAAGCGAAACATTTCGCTGGCCACCACATTATTCAAGATCACCTTCATATGGGCGAATTATTTTCGTCATAATTTATTCAAATTTGTGCAGCAAACTCAAAATCAACCTTTTATGGGTGACTTATTTTCGCCGCAATTTTATAAAATTTGTGCAAAAAAATTCAACCCCTGAAAACTACCCCCTGTGTGGAAAACACCATGACGTCGCCAGAAAAAAAAATTTCGCTGGCCCCGACATTACCCTAAATCAACTTCATATGGGTGCCTTATTTTCGTCCTAATTTGTTTAAATTTGTTCAACCAATTTCAACCCCTGAAAACTACCCCCTAAGTGTCAAACAGCATGGCGTTCCCAGCGAAACGTTTGCCTGAGCCCGAAATTATCCAAAATCAACTTTATTTGGGTGCAATATTTACGTCATAGACTGTTCAAATTTGTGCAATAAACTTCAACCCCTAAAAATCACCCCCTGTGCCGCAAACACCATGGCGTCGCCAGTAAAAAATTTCGCTGGTCCCGACATTATCCAAAATTAACTTTATTTGGGTGCGATATTTACGTTATAATTTCTTCAAATTTGTGCAATACACTTCAACCCCTAAACAGTATCCCTGTGCGGAAAACATTAGGGTGGGGCCAGCGAAACGTACAGCTGGTCCCGACATTTTCCAACATCAACTTTCTCTGGGCGAATTATTTTTGCCATAATTTGTTAAAATTTGTGCAACAAACTTCAGCCCCTGAAAACTACTCACTGTTAGGAAAACACCATGACGTCACTAGCAAACAAATGTCGCTGGCCCCGATATTACTTCAAATCAAATTCATATGGGTGCAATATTTTCGTCCTAATTTTTTTAAATTTGTGCAACCAACTTCAAACCATGAAAACTACTCCCTAAGTATTTAACACCATTGCGTCGCCAGTGAAAAATTTCGCTGGTCCCCACATTATCCAAAATTAACTTTATTTGGGTGCGATATTTACGTTATAATTTGTGCAATACACTTCAGCCCCTGAAAACTACCCAGTTTTAGGAAAATATCAGGGCAGGGCCAAAAAAACCTACCCCTAATCCCGACATTGTCAAAAATCAACTTTTTATCGCTGAATTATTTACTCATAATTTGTTCAAATTTGTGCAACAAACTTCAACCCCTAAAAACTACCCCCTGTTAGGAAAAATCCATGACGTCACCAGCGAATCGTTTAGCTGGCCCCGATATTATCCTAAAGCAACCTTAAACAAAAAAAAATTATTTTCGTCTAAATTTTTTAAGGTTTGTACAACGAAATTCAACCCCTAAAATCTACCCCCTGTGTGTCCAACACCATTGCGTCACCAAAGAAACGTTTCCCTGGCCCCGAAATTATGAAAAATCAACTTTATTTGTGTGCATTATTTACGTCTTAATTTGCTTATATTTAGGCAACAAACTTCAACCCCTAAAAACTACCCCCTATTAGGAAAACACAATGACGTCGCCAGCGAAAAGTTTCTTTGGCCCCGACACTATCCTAAAACAACTTTATATATGTGCATTATTTTCGTCTCAATTTGTTCAAATTTCTGTAACAAACTCTAAACCCTACAACACCCACCCCCCTGTGCAGCAAATACCAGGGCAGTGCCATGGAAACACACCGCTGGTCCCGGCATTATTTTAAATCAACTTTATATGGGCGAAATGTTTTCGACTTGATTTGTTCAAATTTGTGCAAACACCTTCAACCCCGAAAAACTACCCCGTCTGTAGCAAACTCTATGGTGTCACCAGCGAAACGTTTCCCTAGTTCGGATATTATCCAAAATAAACTTTATATGTGACATTTATTTTCGTCTTAATTTTGTCAAATTGGTGCAACCAACTTAAACCCCAAAGAACTACCCCCTGTGTGAAAAAACACCATGACGGGGC
>NW_022876922.1:0-1133 GCF_010883055.1 Belonocnema kinseyi
GATAAAAAAATTGAATTGAACAAGGAAAAAAACGAATTTTCAATAAAATTGTTAAATTTTCAAGGGAAAAGGTAAATTTTTGACCAAGAAGATTAATGTTCTTTAAAAAAAACGATTTTTAAACTTAACCAATATATATGATTGATTTTTAATCAGTCCTATAATAGTTACATTTTCAGATAAAGATAAATAATTTTCGACGGAAAAAATTTATTTTCAACAAAGTTGTTGAATTGTCAAACAATCAGATGAATTTTCGACCAAGAAAATTAATGATCTACAAAAAAAGACAAATTTTAAACAAAATACATGAATTTTCAAGGGAATTATTTAATTTTAATGTCAGAAAGAAGAATTATCTACAAAAAGTTGAATTTCTTAAACGAAAAATATGAGTTTTCAATCAAAGAGTTAAACTTTCAACAAAATAGTTAAATTTTCAACCATAATTATAAAACTTTGTTAAAAAAACGTATTTTTTCTACAAACTAGTTCAACTCTTAGTGAAATAATCGACTTTTAAACCCAAGAAAATGTACAGTTCATATTTTAACCAAAAAATTGCATTTTTGACCAAAAATGATACATTTTCAACAAAAAGATTAAATTTCTACTAAAAAAGGTCAATTTAATTTTAAGAAATTTTTCAATTTTAGAGTCAAAAAGAGTATTATCTACAAAAAAGCTGTATTTTTAACCTAATTTAAAGGAAAATAATGTAATTTTCAACTATAATTATGAATCCTTAATAAGAAAAAATTAATTTTTTTACCAAGTAGTTCAACTTTAAGTGAATAATCGAATTTCCTACCCAAAAATTATGATTTTAATTTTTAACAATATAGTGGACTTTACAACAAAACGACTTTGCAACCAAAAAATATTTACAGTTGATAATTCAACCGAAAAATGTAATTTTTAATCAAAAAGTATAAATTTTCCATAAAGCAATTTAATTTCTACAAAGAAAGACGAATTGTTAACAAAATACATTATTTCTTAACCAAAAATGGTATAGATTAATTGTCAGTTTTAAAAATTTATTTGCAACGAAAGAGATGAACCTTTAAATAAAAGAAATAAAAATTTTAACAAAGTAGTTGAATTTTTGATAGAAAAGAAGACTTTTTTTA
>NW_022876923.1:0-1192 GCF_010883055.1 Belonocnema kinseyi
AGGATTTTAGAAATTGCAAATGAACACCGATTCAAAATTCGTGCCCTCCCATCAAGGAATAGAAGGGAATAAGGCAGTTGATCGACTAGCTCGGGAGGAAATAGACAAGGAACCCATTCTATCTATCCCTTCTCCAAGACAAACGGAAGTCGATCCTGAATTACAAAGCTGTAATGTGTACCCTACGATAAAAAACCTGATCGCTCAAACGACCGATAGTGAAGAGAGTGAAATAGAAGAAGAAAATTAAGGGCAGGACTCAACACAAGAACAGTCCAATGCATCTAGCCCAAGAAAAGAGCTGCAGAAATCCTTTTCTCAGTTCAAACAAACCTAAAGGAACGAGGAGTAAATTTGTTCGAAATTGGACCAGACTCTCTGAAGTGGGATCATGAAGGAATGGACAAGACTGTCGAATTAGCTTGCACCCATGTCTCAGAAGGTGAAGATGATCCAGAGTTACTGCAAATATTAGAGGTTCTTGACCCATGTGACGAGTATGATGACCCACTATTCGCGAAGCGGATACAAAATTTCCTACAGAACTATGAGAAAAACGTGCGCATTGAACAAGGTCAAGGATCGTGTCTATCCTCTCAACGACCTACACTAGAACGTGTGCAAAAAGAATCGGAAGAACAAACCACGAATGTCTGCTTCAAGGATCGAATAGTGGAATATAGCACCCCAAAATCAAAAGAACCACTACCAAGAAAATCGTGGTATCCAATTCTGGCCAACATGAATCCAGGGAACGCAATGTCGACTCTATTTGTGAGAACCAGGAATTAAGAAAAATCGACTGACGAATTGACTCTCCAAAACAAGAACCCATAGGTGCAGCTGCAACGGTTGCAACAGGAGAAAAAATCCAGGAATCGTCCTGCGACCAAACAACAACGTAAAATCCCTGGATCAAAATAAACGCACCATATATTGCTCCGCAAACATTAACAATACCTTACAAAAACATAGGAAATACGGCAGACAAACCCATCACTGTTGGTCCTCTCAGGCCTACCGTAACTCATAAATGGACCGAACCCCTAACTTATAAACACAACAACTACGCTCATTTTATTTTGGAAGATTGTGAGCCTGCAAATCCAATAGCAAAACTCCTGATCTCTACTGATCGTCTAGATTTTCAAGAAATCTGGAATAGCAGACCAAAAATAGGGCTAGTTTGGCT
>NW_022876924.1:0-1041 GCF_010883055.1 Belonocnema kinseyi
AAAATTGAATAGTTTTAGGTCAAACATGAAAAAGTAGAATAAAATGTTCTATTTATAGCGTTTTTATTATATATTGAACAATTTAAACCTCTGAACTTTTTTCCAAGTTGTCTAAAAACTGTTTTTTAAATACTTTTTGTGTATAAGAAACAATTTTCTTCCATCTAATAACTATTTTGGAGTAGAAAGAAGTGAAAAAAACACAATTATAAAATCTGATTTTTTCTTTGTGATTTCGTGCTAAAGGAAACAGCTATTTATAAAAAGGGCTTATAATTTTTGCCCAAAGAAGATAATTTCCAATTAGTTTAAGCTGTACTACTGGACCTTGTTTTTAACCGGAAATGTATTTATTTTTTATATTTACCTTCCCAAGGATGATTGTTGTGAAAATTGAAAAGCTAAACTTTACCAGAAAATGCGTTTGCATTTGAAGTTTAGCTTTGAATCTTAAAGAGAAATTGTAATTTCGTGCTTATCCAATTTGAAATTAAAATTTTTTTCAGTTCATAATAATTTTGTTATTGCATTTATATTTTGACATAATCTAAATTAAATTTTGTCATTTGGACAATCTTTGTTAAAATAACACCAAAATATTGACAAATATATTTTTTATGAATTAAAAAATTGAGAAATAATAAAGGGCAAAATAAAGAAAACAAACATGCATTAAAGGGAGTGTGAGGTTGCCTTGTTTATCTTCTTTCCTTACTTATTTTGTTGGTACGTAAAGTTTAACTTTTTATTTATATGCCATTTTATAATTGTAAAAAAAATTGCGATAGTCAAAGAATGACATTTTCAACCTTCGTGCTTTATAGGTGAATTTTAATTCATGATTTCTGAACATCCTTGATTATGTCTGGTTTCATCCAAACATTATCCAATTAGTGAATTTGTTTTCATTTACTCCTTATTATGTATTCTTTATCTATTTATTCTCCTTATGTGTGCTTATCGAATGTCTCGAAGAAAATGTTCAGATTTCCGAAATCTTGCGACATTAGTAACATTAATAACACAGAAAATTGTTAATAG
>NW_022876925.1:0-2240 GCF_010883055.1 Belonocnema kinseyi
CGAAAAATAATGCAAAATTTGAACTTTTGTTTATTTAATGTTGATTGATATACTTTTCTATTTGGCGGGCTTCCCTCGAAATAAAATTAAATACGAAACTGCCGTTTTAATATCAATAAAATACAAGTGATTATTAATCAATTTATCTTTCCGTAGATTTCGGTAAAAAAGTGTATTTTTCTACCAATACACTCGAAAAATAATGCAATATTTGCACTTTTGTTTATTTAATGTTGATTGATATACTTTTCTATTTGGCGGGCTTCTCTCGAACTTAAATTATATTCGAAACTACAGTTTTAGTATCAATAAAATAAAAGTAACTATTAATCAATTTATCATTCCGTCAATTTCGGTAAAAAAGTGTGTTTTTTTTCTACCAAAACCCTCTAAAAATAATGCAATATTTGCACTTTTGTTTATTTAATGTTGATTTATATACTTTTCTATTTGGCGGACTTCTCTCGAAATTAAATTATATTCGAATCTACAGTTTTAGTGTCAATAAAATAAAAGTAACTATTAATCAATATATCTTTCCGTAGATTTCGGTAAAAAAAAGTGTTTTTTTCTAACAAAACACTCGAAAAATAATGCAAAATTTGAACTTTTGTTTATTTAATGTTTATTGACATACTTTTCTGTTTGGCGGGCTTCTCTCGAAATTAAATTAAATTCGAAACTACAGTTTTAATATCAATAAAATAAGTGATTATTAATCAATTGATCTTTCCGTGGATTTCGGCAGAAAAATGTTTTTTTCTACCAAAACACTCGAAAAATAATGCAAAATTTGCACTGTTGCTTATTTAATGTTGATTGATATACTTTTCTATTTGGCGGGCTTCTCTCGAAATTAAATTATATTCGAAACTACAGTTATAGTATCAATAAAATAAAAGTAACTATTAATCAATTTATCTTTCCGTAGATTTCGGTAAAAAAAAGTGTTTTTTTCTACCAAAACACTCGAAAAATAATGCAAAATTTGAACTTTTGTCTATTTAATGTTGATTGACATACTTTTCTATTTGGCGGGCTTCTCTCGAAATTAAATTATATTCGAAACTACAGTTTTAATATCAATAAAATAAAAGTGATTATTAATCAATTTATCTTTCCGTAGATTTCGGTAAAAAAGTGTTTTCTTCTACCAGAACACTCGAAAAATATTGCAAAATTTGCACTTTTGTTTATTTAATGTTGATAGATATACTTTTATTTGCCGGGCTTCTCTCGAAATTTAATTATATTCGAAACTACAGTTTTAATATCAATAAAATAAAAGTGATTATTAAACAATTTATCTTTCCGTAGATTTCGGTAAAAAAATGTTTTTTTCTACCAATACAATAGAAAAATAATGCAATATTTGCACTTTTGTTTATTTAATGTTGATTGATATACTTTTCTATTTGGCGGGCTTCTCTCGAAATGTAATTATATTCGAAACTACAGTTTTAGTATCAATAAAATAAAAGTAACTATTCATCAATTTATCTTTCCCTAGATTTCGGTAAAAAAAAGTGTTTTTTTTCTACCAAAACACTCGAAAAATAATGCAAAATTTGCTTTATTTAATGTTGATTGATATACTTTTCTATTTGGCGGGCTTCTCTCGAAATTAAATTATATTCGAAACTACAGCTTTAATATCAATAAAATAAGTGATTATTAATCAATTTATCTTTCCGTAGATTTCGGTAAAAAAACTGTTTTTTTCTACCAAAACACACGAAAAATAATGCAAAATTTGCACTTTTGTTTATTTAATGTTTATTGATATACTTTTCTATTCGGCGGGATTGTCTCGAAACTAAATTATATTCGAAACTACAGTTTTAATATCAATAAAATAAAAGTGATTATTAATCAATTTATCTTTCCGTAGATTTCGGTAAAAAAAGTGTTTTTTTCTACCAAAACACACGAAAAATAATGCAAAATTTGCACTTTTGTTTATTTAATGTTGATTGATATACTTTTCTATTTGGCGACCTTCTCTCGAAATTAAATTAAATTCGAATCTACAGTTTTAATATGAATAAAATAAAAGTGATTGTTAATCAATTTATCTTTCCGTTGATTTCGATAAAAAAGTGTTTTCTTCTACCAAAACACTCGAAAAATAATGCAAAATTTGCACTTTTGTCTATTTAATGTTGATTGACATACTTTTCTATTTGGCGGGCTTCTCTCGAAATTAAATTATATTCGAAACTACAGTTTTAATATCAATA
>NW_022876926.1:0-1287 GCF_010883055.1 Belonocnema kinseyi
GTTTAAGCGGCGTACAAAATTAATTTAAGAAGCCTAAATAAACGAACGATGTCTGTCCAGTCGATACTAAATTTAGAGCAATTCAAGGTTACGACGTAACAAATATTATACTATGAAATTTTATAACTGAAAGTTTCTCCGTGTATACATATCTGGTGTAATACTGGTACGGGCGTTTCGCCAGCAATTGGCGTATTTTTTTGTAATTATCATTAATTTTATTTAAATATAGAATTAAAACAATGTTTTTTTTATCGAAAAATGGTATTTTTAATGTGAATTTTCAAAACAGAACAGTTACTCATGTTCCCAGGTGGAAATGTCGGTAGTGTGCTGGAGTTCACCACCGGCTCAGTACTGGCCCAGTACTCCCCACCAGTACAGGTATCTGGTGGTTCGCCCAGTATGGCAGAACGTTGGCTGTACGACTGGGGCGGTACTACGCCAGTAGTACAAAAATAGACTTTGAAAAAAAGCACATCTATAAATGTTGTTAGGTTCTAAATTCCACCTTCATGAAAAATTTGAAAGGTTCAGAAAAAGGACATTGGATGTATATCTTAATCGTTGTCGAATAGTCTAAAACGCCTAAAAAGCAAAACGTTACACGAAGGTTTAAAGAAAATTGTTGCGCAACGTTTTAAAATTTCTAAGTTTCGTCCTTAAAAATTTTAAATGCTCATTAAATGTTATTATGACAAATTTTAAATTTGTCTGAAACGCGAAAAAAAAAATTACACGAAGAAAAATTGTAGTCGATTTAAATAATTTATTTTAAAATTATTTTATTTATATTTCCGTGAACAGTTAGTTTATATCTATTTGATATCGTATGATGATAAAAGGATTAACGAGAAAAAAGAGTTGAAAAATGGTTGTTTTAACTTTTCTGAACTGTAGCTTATGAGGATGGCTTTTTCATAGAGTTTCAACTTGTCGGTTTAGCGCAGTGGTTAGCACTCCCGACTGCTAGGCGATAGATTTAGGTATATAGATGTAGGTTCGAAAGTCCATAGTGTTAGGAATAATATTTGTAATTTAATTTGTAAAAGTGTAATATACGAGGTGTGTTCAAAAAATAAGGTGACTTTATGGTTTTCACAAAAAATATTAATTTATTCCTCAATATTTATGTTCTCCCCTACAAAGTAATCCCCCTCATATATAATACACTTGTGCCAACGTTTTTTCCAATCATCGAAGCACTTCTGATAATCATTTTGTGGTATAGCCTTGAGTTCTTTCAGCGACGCAGTTTTTATCTCCTCAATCGTTGAAAATCGATGT
>NW_022876927.1:0-1350 GCF_010883055.1 Belonocnema kinseyi
GTTGCATAAAACAAATGAAAGATAGGTGACTTCTAAAAACGCAAGTACAGCGTTATTGCTATGGACAGTTTGCTACAGAAATTGTTATTAACAATTACGCAAGTTATTATTTAATGTCCCATTTCCAATTTTCGAATCAATGTTAGTTTATTGTCGGATCATTTCAGTAGAAAACCGTCCTTTTTGCATGTAAAAAAATCAATCATAGTTTTGTTCAAAAAATTGTTTATAACAATCATATAAATTATTCTTTATTTAATTTCGTTGGTTAGTCACCGCAATAAATGTCAGTCTAATAATTATGGAATCAAAAAAACATTTTTTTCTACGAGGAAACCGCCGATTAGGAGACTTGTTTAACTAAATTATTATAACAATCTATATTGTTTATGCTTGATAAGGCTTAAAGTATATAAATTGCTTTAGAGACAATTGTGAATCACTTTTGTCCAGAAAATTCAATTCAGCTATGAGAAAAACTCGTTTATAAAAAATTTGTTCATAGGAATTGTTTATAATAATCAAGGTAAACATTATTAAAATTAATTATGTTCTATGAATGCATGTGCAATAATTCCGGCTGATAATGAGTTTCTATCTGTATTTTTTCTTGAGATAAAAATTCACAAAGCTAAAATGGTCAATTTTGTCACTATATTTGTCTATATATTGTTGCTCTGTGAAAAAAAATTTAAAAAAGCAAACCACAATTCTCTTAAAATTAATTGCTGAGCATTCCTAAAAAAAAACTTTTTAATCGGTTAAGAAATACGACTTGGGGGCGATTATGAACAGTGAATTCCTATTCCAGAACACTGTGTGGGGGGGGGGCTCTCATTTTATGATAAATTACAAGATTTAGGCATAAGATAAACATACGCAAAAAAACAATATATATATTCGGTTCGGTTTTAATTCCTCTAGAATCAAACCGAAGGACATATGATAAAGCCACCGAACGCGTCCTCGGGTTACGGATAGAGTGTCCCTGTACCAAGGGTTTCTGCTGAATATAGTTACAAAAATAAATAGGCAGTCGCGGACAATTCTCCCGCGGTGGTCCTGAAGGAATTAATCTCCAAGTGGAGGTGTAAAAACCGTGCCGAAAGCTGAATGGCACCTGGGTGAGTTGTCTAGAACGGTGACTCTGGGATACCGGGTGACCACTCAGAGTACGCAGCCTTATCCTTGCATGCGAGGCTCTACAAGGATGGACGAACCCCTTTCCCTAGCTTCTCGTGGGAGCATCAATGACAAAACCAAACATAGTTGTAGTAAGTGCGGTTCAAAACAACAGAACGCGCAGGGCTCCCGACAATGGGTCGGCCAACAATGCCGACCAATCTAGAG
>NW_022876928.1:0-1206 GCF_010883055.1 Belonocnema kinseyi
TTTCCCATACCATTACACCTTACACCTTTTCTTGTTTATAATTCAAATTCATCATCATTTTTTGAATATTTTCTTGAAATCCATTTTTCATCATTGCTAAGAGTAGAAGCTAATTTGGAGTCTACTTGGCATAAATTACAGTGAGTCTATGAATCTGAGTTTAAGTTTTGTATTTTGCACCCTCTTTGTAAAGGATATATATTTTTCCTTGTTGATAGGTAATAATGAGATATCACCCTCAAACCTGGTTGCCAATTCTTTGATGAAAAAGTGAGAGTTGTAGCCAGATAAATTATGAAATACTATGGGAATTACATGTGAGTCTTGGTAATTCACATTACACCTGTCATGAGAAGTTTCACGGTATTCCCTCCTAGAAATAATCGATTGGATACGATTAAAAAATATTAAGAGTAATCAAAAGTTGAATCGGTTTAAATTGTTTCTAATTGTGTCAATTGTTCCCAATCGGATTGAATTGAGTAAATGCACTTGCGTGCAATACGCCCTCTGCAGTTTTCGTTTGTAACACTCATGCCGCGCACGTGTTTATTGGTTAGATATTAAATTTTTAGTAATTTAACAAAAGTTTTAAGGGGGTCACCCCGTGTGACGGCCCGTTTTTAAAATGTTTCTTGGGAATTTTTTTTCGAGGAACGATAACAATATATTACTTAGAACTTTTCACTATATATTTATTCACATTTGAACAGTAAATTGTGCAAGTTTGAACCCAAAATCTTTATTATAATGCATATGGCACAACTCCAAAGACACCCATATAAAAAAAAGTGTATCCACGGCTGGCATGATTGCAGGCGAACGTCCTTTTTGAAACCAAAAAACCAAATGGCATTTGAATCTGTAAAGATATGCCCACAGCCTGAAGTAGGATATTTGAAAATATTGAAAATTGAGTAATTGACATGGTTATGAAATTTTTTTCATCAAATTTCATGATTTTTTTTCGATTATTTTCTTACGAAAATAAAAAACGGTTCGGAATTTTCTAATTATCCTAGTTCAGGCCATGCCTACACATGTGCTGAATCTACCCTACAAATTTCAAAGCAATCGGCCAAACCGTTTGTAATGACTCTCACAATAATTGGATAGATAAGTCTAGCTTGTAAGTATCGTTCGTATTAATTTTAAGTTTTTTCTGAATAAAGTTGATTATTTTCAAACACACACACACACCCGTGC
>NW_022876929.1:0-2416 GCF_010883055.1 Belonocnema kinseyi
AACAGGCAAAACAGTGGGTTCCACCGGGCCAAAGTGCTCCGAAGCGTCCAAAAACGCAACAATGGGTCGGAAAGGTTATAGCCTCCGTATTTTGGGATGCACGTGGCATAATATTCGTGGACTATCTTGAAAAAGGTAAAACCATAACCGGAGCATACTATTCATCATTATTGGCCCGATTGAAAATCGACATCGCCGAAAAACGACCGCATTTGAAGAAGAAAAAACCGCTTTATCATCACGACAATGCGCCTGTTCATTCATGCTTAGTTGCACAAGCAAAATTGCATGAAATCGGCTTCGAATTGGTTCCTTAGCCACCGTATTCACCAGACCTGATCCCCAGCGACTATTACTTGTTCCCTAACTTGAAGAGATGGCTCACCGGTAAGCGTTTTTACTCAAATGATGAGCTCATAGCCGAAACTGAGGCGTATTTTGGAGATCTTCCGATCGAGTACCTTTCGGACGGTATCGAAAAGTTAGAAAATCGTTGGACTCGCTGTATCGACCTAAAAGGAGAGTATGTTGAAAAATAAAACCGACTTTGGCCAAAAAAACGTCTCCGTGTTTCATTTTTCAGGGACTTATCAGACTGCCTAGTACCATATGATGGAATTTATCAATGAGATTTTTATCAAGAAATAATTCCTTAAAGAGTTCAATGAACAGCATAATTGATGCTCTGAGGTAAGGCATAATACTTTTTGTTAATTGTAAAGCAAAAAAAATTTTCCATTATACGCAGTAGAAGTACAATCAAATTCATGTGTTTGTCTTCTTTGGGAACCTTGCCAGTCACAAGAAATGGAAACACCCTAAGAACACACCACATTTGCATAGCCTTTTAACTTAACGAATTGTCGTCAAGATTTCGAATGTTCGCTGCTATGAAATTTGGCGAGGGTTTATTTTTTTTCTCCATCATGCTGTATTGAAAAGATGGAATCTGTCTAGTAAAGAAGTAGACGTTGAAGAGGCGCCGGACGAATATAAGATTATTCAAGACTAACTTTCAGGTCATGAGCCCTGTTCCAAGAAGTACATCGCGCATTATGTCGAATATTTTATTTCTTGAGATATGATAATATTTTGATGCATTTAATGGACAATCACCGCAAAGTCCTGTTTTAGTTTCAGCATTAATTATAGCAACGGCTGTCGGACCGGCGTTCCTAGCCCTAACAAGATGTTCAGCAAAAACTATTTCTGTTCTTTCTTCAGTCGGCTTTACTTTTCCCTGTAGCAAGTCTCCTCTCGTTATGAGACATAATCTACAAAATCGAGTAGCAGCCGGTCCAAGTAGACCAAATACTTCATGTACAACTAAACTATCACCATAGAAAACTGCCATACCTGCACGAAGTACAAATTCTTAACCTTCTATTTAAATTGTGACTCTTTCACCACTTCCTAGTCTCTCTAGGTCCATGATAAATCCCTCTAAAATAGGTAAAATCCATATTTCTTGGCGTCAGCGGAATATCATAGGCATAACACATGAATGACTCCCAGTTGAGAATTGAGATGTTCAGGAACATTGTCTGTAATGTAATAAAATACTCCAAGTTTATAACCTTAAAGCACTTTTCAACCATAAAGCACATTTATACTTCTGGAAAAACGCAACAAAGTCAATTATACATCAATTATACAAATATTTATCGTGTCACTTAAAGTGTCCCAGAGGGCGTCTTTTACTTATCTAGGATCACTATCAACTGGCGCGTAGCATGTTATGATAAATAGTCTTCTGATTCCTACTTTCATTCTAGCTCACAGCATTCTGGGAGATACGAAACCATGGTCTCCGAGATGCTGCTTTGCTTTTTCATTAGGTAAAACTCAGACCTACTCCTTGTTTACCATGTGCTCCACTGTCTACTCCTGACCATATTTCAGATCTGCCTTTCAACACGCCGTTTTTTATGTTTTTGGTTTCGCATCACTTTTTCTTTGTTTCATACACATACAATATCTAGTTTCCTCACGTCCATAGTTTCACGCAATTCTTTTACCTTAAGATCATTTACTCCCCTAGCATTCCAAACACCTAGTCTCCATTCGTCGCCTAAAACATGACCTTTAGATCTTCCGTGTGCATGCCCTTTTTCAAATAAAGTTCCAGTCCTTTCCGATGCTATTTTGTAGTTTGTATTATTCATTGTTTAGATTATACACCCAATTATCACATTTATGCAATAAGTTTATTTTCTGAGTCGAAATCATGTCAAAGTTAAGTGGAAAATCGTCATATGGTGGAGATTGTAGTTATAACGTCAGTCCCACCAAAACTTCAGTTAATAACTGAGGGTTGGGAGAGGGGCAAGGCAGAACTGGAACCGAGAGATTCGTCTTGGATTTCCGTTTTTGTTTTCATGCTGAGAAGGTCACCAGCCGTTATCAGCGTTATAAT
>NW_022876929.1:2426-9120 GCF_010883055.1 Belonocnema kinseyi
CCCTGGTTAAAAATGACCGGTCTCTTTTAGAGTTATTACGAAACTGCTACAAAAGACACAAGCTAATTTTTTTAAATGAATATATAATCTTCTTTGTTGAAAACTATACTGTTTTTGTTAAAAATGCAACTGTTTGATTGGAAATGAAGCTGTTTTGGTTAAGAATTCAACCACTTTGTGAAAAAGTAATCTTTTTTGTTAAAAAATTTAATTACTAGGTTAAAAGATAAACTAATTTTTTAAATAATTAATTTTTAATTAAATATTCGTCTATTTTTATTAAAATTTAACCATTTTGTTAAAAAATCTTTTCCTTTTTAGTTGAAAATTCATATGCTTAAGTTGAAAAAGTAAGAATTTGGTTTAAAGATCATGAATTTTGTTAATAATTAATCTTTTTTGTGGAAAATTAATCTTTTTTGTTAAAAAATCAACCTTTATTTGGAAATTAAACTCTTTGGGTTCATTTCGAACTTTTTTCTTGAAATTTCAATCTTTTTAACAGATATACCAGTTTAGTTAAAAACGTATCTCTTCGGTTAAAAATATAACTATTTTCCTAACAGCTTTTTTTTCGAATTAATTTTTTTCACTGAAAATGTCCATTTTTGGTTGAAAATGGATCTTTTCTAGTTGAAAATTAATGTACTTTGTTGAAAATTCGTCCCCTTTGGTAAAAAATACATATTCTTAGCTACAAATTCATTCTTTATGGTGGAAAATACAACTGCTTAATTGAAAATTAATCTGTTTTGGTCAAGGATTCAACTCTTTTTTTGAGAATGCAATTTTTTATTCTATTTAAAACCAACAAGATTTTTCTGTTGAAGTATTAACTATCAAATTGTTTGTTGTAAATTCATTTTTTGAGTTGAAAATTCAACTATATGGCTTAAAGTTGAACTATTTTGTAATTAATTGACTTTTTTGGCTGAAGATTCGTCATCGTAGTTTATAATTGTACAATTTGGGTAGAAATTAACATTCTGGTTGAAAAATTGTATATGCGCGTGGAAAATTCAACGGTCTTGTAAAAAATTCGTTATTTTGATTGTAAATTCAAAAATTTAGTAGAAAGTTAAAATACTTGGTCGGAATATAAATTTTAAAATCAAAATTCATATTTTTGATTAAAAAATTCATTACTTGTTTCAAGTTGAACTACTCTAAGAAAATGAATTTCTCTTTGGTGGAAGATTTATAATTTCAGTCGAAAATTCTACTACTTGGTCACAAATGAACTTTTTTATTTATAATTAATATATGGTCAAGTTGAAAATTCGCTTTCGTTTGGTACCTTGATTGACTTGATCTCGTTTTAAACTCCAACAGTAGTCAGCCATCATGTTGATATCCCAACATCCCTGATATCGCCTCTCCATCTCTTTTATATCCTGGTGAAAACGTTCGCCTTGCTCTCCACTAAAGTCTCCCAGGTTGTCTGGAAAATTATTTATAGGCGAATAAAGAAAATGTAGTTTCAAATTTATTAGGCAGCCTAGTTTACCAAAGTTTGTTACCATTTCTGAAACCATATTTTGATAGTCGGGACTTTTGTGATCACCCAAAAAGTTTTTTACAACATTTTTAAAACTAAGCCAGGCATCTTTTTCAGTGCCAGACATTTTTGTAATGAATTCTGGATCCTGCAACATTTTTCTTATCTGCGGTCCATCGAAGATCCAGACCCAGTTTCATATGAAGGGGTGGAATCAAAACTTCTTGTGGGTCAACTAGAGGATCTTCAATTATATATTTTTGTTCTTGCTCAAACTATGTTCTTTTTGGCCATCTTTTTTTTGTAATGACGAACGCGATCTCGACTGTCCCATAAGCACAAGTAAATAAAACTTATTTTTAAAAAATCCTACTATTACCATGCAAGGAGACTAACGCAAATTAAAAACCCCGAAACGTGAGACGGAAAGGAAATCTACAGTGAACGACAATCCCAGTCGAGGAAGGTGAAGGTTTAAAGGTTTTTGTCGATCTTATATCTAGTTTTTCGTTTTTCGATAAAATATGAGCCAACTGGGTAATTTGAACCCCAGATTCAGAATCAGTGACCCCAAAAACATAAGGGTATGCTGGATGAGTCCACCGGGGATACAGATATATTTTTTTGCAAAAATATGGACGAAAAACGGCTGTTTTCGTCGAATTTACGTCTATTTTTGCATTTTTCGAATCAAGTATGAGCCAAATTGGTTATTTGGGCCTCAGATTCGAATTCAGCGACCCAAAAGACATATACTTTTGTCATATACTCTTTGTGTGCTGGTGTATTCTTGGTTAATAATTAATCCTTGTATGTTAAAAATTCGGTCATTTGGTAAAAATTCAAATACTTTGTTAAAACTTAAATTATTTATTTATTTAAAGTTAACTATTTCTTCTAGGCATTTTTTTTAGTAGAAAATTGTAATTTTTTGTTCAAATTTTGTCCTTTTGGATTGAAAATTTATCTTTAGTGGCCAAAAGTCATTTTTCTTGTTTAAAAATTTATCTTTCTTAGCTGAAAATGTACTTTTTTTATCTAAAACTGAAATTTTCGTTGTCAATTATAATTGTGTTTACTGTATCTACATATATTTTTTGTCGTCAGAGTAGTGTCACGTGTTACAAAATCTTTTCGAAATATGTTAAAGTTAAGGTCCTCTGAAACAAAAGTTTTGTTAAGGATTTGTTTGAACATCCCCTAAACGTTGAAACAAGGGAATTGAAATTCCCTAGAAATCAAAAATAATTGCAGAAAGCTTTCTCTACCAGGAAAAGTCTTTACATCTATTTTAAGAGTTGTTTGAAAATTCCATCAGGATTCCAGTAAGAAAATCAATATTAAAAAAAAAAAACTAAACACACTGGGTTATTTTTATAATATAATTTAGTATTTTATAATGAATTCTGTGTTTGAAAATTCAGAGTGGTCCTTTTATCCGAGGAAAAAAACTTCTGGTCATTTGCCAGTTAATTCCCGGTCATCAAATATTTTGCCAGGGTCATTAAAGAAATAATTTATGATGAACAATAATTTTACAAAAATAAAAAATTAATTTTAGACCAAGAAGATTATTTTTTTACGAAAGAACGAATTCTCAAAAAACGCCTCCATTTTTAAACACATAGTTGATTTCTTCAAAAAAGATGAATTTTCAACAAATAACATTTTTAATCCAACAGTAGTATTTGTCACGAAAAATATTAATTTTCCACCACAAAAGATGAAATTTGAACAAATCACATACGTTTCCAACCAAACAGTGAAATTTTTAAACTAAATGTGTCCATTTTTAAACAAAAATAGATCAATTAAATTTTCATTAAAAAAATGAATTTCCAATAAAAAACGTATTTTCTACAAATCAGTTGAATTTCTGCCAAACTGGGATTTCATAAAAGTTTAAGTGGTTCAAAGAGACTTTAAGAAATTTCTAAAGATTTCAATAAATTTTAAGATATTTTAAGATCTTTCGAAACATTAAAGATTAATTTTTAACAAATGTGGTTCAATTTTAAATCGGATAATTTACAAAATTAAATTGAATTAAATACAATAAAATATAATAGTTGATATTCAAACAAAAAAAAGCTTTAACTTTTAAATAAAAAACTAGCTATGTACCGTTTCAGAAATTTATACTTTTTGAAATTCGTCTGAAAGTTTCAAAATAAACGAACTTATGTAGTTTTCAAATTATAATTAAAATGAAATTTTTATCATGATTCAAAAGAATTCAATTGAAAGCCCTTTATATACATTTTACATGAAAATTAATTTTTTTCTCGTTACTCTGTAATTTTCGATGCACCAAATCTAAAGTGCCAAATTTACAGGAAAAAAATAATTTTAAAATTTTTCATAAGTTTCCTAAAAATGTCATTGATTAAAAATCTCGTACTTTTTAAGTTTTAAAGGGAGAATTTACGATTGTAACTTTCTGTGGCACACTGCTGAATAAAATGACGAAATCGAATTTTGAGGTTAGGGCATTGTTCAGTCACCCATAAGAAAAATTTAATATTTTTGACAGGCTACAAATTTCGGATAGCTATAAATTAACAAATTGGTTTTTTTTAAGTATGAGGTAAATTAGTATTTCCTGACGTTTTTCAAATCCAATAAACTTATAGAATTAGGTTTTAACTTCACAAGGATTATTTTTCAAAAATTTCATTCTTTTTACTTTAAATTTATTATTCCTTTAAAACTGGTGTCAATTTGACGAAAAATGTCCATTACTACATACAAAAAGTACAGATATGTTCGCTTACCGATCAAAACCTGGGTAGATGCCTCATCTAACATGACATGCTGATCCTGTTTTAGAGTTCTGGCTAACTCTTCCGCAGTTAGGCTGTCGCACGCATAAAAATCCTTGGACATTTCGACGTTGATGGCGCATATACGTTAGGGTAACCAAAAGATAATAATAAATTCATTTAAAATTGTCAATAACAATACACCACGACACTTAAAATTGTCATGCATATTTAAATAAAATATTTGCTGGAGTCAACAAATAACCCCAACCGTAAACCATATTACAAGACAAGTTATAGCAGTAAACTATCATGTATATTTAAAAATTAAATTAATTTGCGTTGATACTGTACTTACTAAAGAAAAATCTCAATTCAGCTTTCCATTTATTTTGATAGAAATAAATTGGAAGCTGAATTTCATAACCACAAAATGAACACAGCGCTCATGTTCTGTAGCAAATGTTTTCGTCTCGATATACATATCGCCAAATAATGATGATACTAATCACTAGGAAACTACACGCAAGTATAATAAACTGGGAAATACTACTAACCTGTGTTTAAAAGTTTCTTACGCTCGTAGAAAGAAAAATTATGCAATCTGACAAATGTAAACGATGGAAACGAGACGTGGGCGCGGGTTGGCGCGAGTCCACCATTAGCCGCGATCACGTGATCACGGCTTCGATCTCAACTTCACTAATTAAATAGTGAATTAAACCACTAAATAATAGTGAAATAAAATCCACCAATTGGAAATAGTGAAATTACCACTATTCTTACAGAAGAAGATCACTAATTCAATAGTGAAAAGCCAAAAAATCACTATTTCAGCAGTGAATCATTACAATCACTAATTCAATTAGTGAAATTTTCATTATTTCAAATTTAAAGAGATTATAACCTTATTTTATAACCGTTGCTGCCCTGAAACAGTGAGTGTCCTAGTTGTTACAAAATATTGAGCGCATAACCCTGAAACAGTGAGTCTTGCAGTTATTTTTAAATATAGAGTGTTTTGCGTTCAAACATGGCATTACCGCGCTTGATACTGACCTTATTCAAGCACCGTTGCTGCCTTTCAATTTTCAATGTTGCAGCTTAGTCAGCATATTAAGCGCTTAGCGTTCGGCCGTTGCGAGAAGAGGGCGATTCTTATGATTGGCATTACCGCACTTGATACTGGCCTTATTTTATTATCGTTACTTTCCCGAAAAAGTGAGTACCGCAGTTGATTAAAAATATCGAGTGCTTAGCGTTCAGCCCTGGCGGACCGAAGGAACCGAATGGAGCCTCTACAAAGTACCCGTAAAGACCCCATTGGGTCCCCATTCGGTTCCTTTTAAAAGAAATCGAAAAAACAGTAAAATCAACTTTTGAATTTTTGAAATTCGGATTCTACGTTAAAATTCCCTATAGAAGGTAACGGAATAATCACACTAGTTTTTTTTGCAATGGTAAAAAGTTTTAAAAAATATAAGACGTATGACGCCTGTTGAGTGCTACATTTCAAACGCATCGCCTGTAAGTAGCAGTCAACAGGCGTTATAGGTCTTATATTTTTTTAAACCTTTTACCGTTGCAAAAAAAACTGTTGCGATTATTCCGTGACCCTCTGTAGGGAATTTTAACGTAGAATCCGAATTTCAACAATTTGAAAGTTGATTTCGCTGTTTTTTCGAGATTTTTAAAAAGGAACCCAATGGGGTCTATACGGATACTTTGTAGAGGCTCCATTCGGTTCCTTCGGTCTGCCAGGGAGCCGTTGCGAGAAGCGCGCTGTGTGAGGCGGGCGTAATGTTTACGTAATGTTTGCGCGCCATATAGCGTGAAAACATTCTATTTTTGTTGAAATTTTTGTATGGATATTTCATTAGGCTCTTATAACTTACAAAATTACCAAGTTATAATCAAAGCCACCGAAAGAGATTTTCTCATGATTCTCTGCGAGGTCCTTTCCATAGTTAAAAATCTTATCGATAAAGCTCTTAAATTATGACATGAATCATTTCACAATTCAAACATCGAATGTATTTTAAGAAATTTTTCATTTAAATTATTATCCAATAAAATTTATTTAAACACATATGGTATTAATAAAAAAAATTAAACAATTGAAGATTTTCTTTCTAAACAAACAGATATAAATATGACTAGAAATTTTGTTTTTAAAACTTCAGTTTCTGTACCTTATCATGGAAAGTTATATTTTGAAATAAAAAGAATTCTTAATGATTGTAATATCACAACAATATTCAAATTGATTCAAAACCGAATAAGTTTAGGCGACTAGAAAAATACTCTTGACATAATTTTCAACACTTACTGTGTAATACCAGGTGTATACATATGAAACCGGTATTGCCATTTAGCGGCCAGTAGGCACACTTGTAGGCACTGTCGGAACTTACCATTTGTGCTAATTGGCGTA
>NW_022876930.1:0-1323 GCF_010883055.1 Belonocnema kinseyi
ACACATTCCAAAATCTGTTGAATCTTGACAAAATTAATTGTTTTATGTACAATAATCAAAAATAAAGTTGACCTGTTCCGGCATTTTCAAAAAAAAATCCTTCGAGGATTATTTTTTCATTACTTAAAAATACCCTTGGACTATTCAGTGGCGTAAAACGTGTCATAATTTTAGTTCAAACCCTTGGTATTGAATTAGAATTCTTTACCCCACTAATATATCAACCTCTATTTTTCATTAAAAAAATGACACCCTTTTCAATATGAAAATACTAGTTTTTTGAGTTTGACGAAAAAAATTTTGGCAGTATGCACAATATCCAAATACGAAATCGACTGTTCTCACCTTAATAAAAAACCTATAATAAGGGGTGAACCAGCTCCACAGGAGATATTGTCGTATCTCTATGATTTTATTCTTTTTCTATGGGACTTTCAAAGGTAATAAAAATTAATGATTCAAAGTACAAAAAAATTTTCAAAAATTTAATATTTCAATAGTTTTGAGTTTTAATGTTACTTCTTATAATCCTGGCAATAATGATAATCATTAAAAAAATGTTTCAAGCATAATGATTTCTTACACCAAGAGCATCTTACAATTGCTGGGTTATAGTAACCAGGAACTTCACAACGCTCATTACAATCATTACCAAAACTAAAATCTACGGGGTAATAAAATTCATTTGGCTTTGATTCAACGTAGCCACTTTTATACCATGAATATTTGAATAGGTTATTGTATCGACGAGATGACAATTGATTATGTACCAAGGATTGGAGTTTTATAATTTTATTTCTTTTATGAAGTTCTATATCCTAATTCATTAATGTTACACTATCCTCAAAGCGACGGACGTAATTTTTCCACACTCGGAAGCCGAAAGCATCTAGTGGCTGAATTTTGCCTGTTGTTCCTTTTGGAATTATTTTTACATCAACAATTTTGTTTGGAGGTGCTGCTTCCTTTACAGCATCAGGGCAATGCCCACTCCACGAATCAATTAATAAGACACTTGAATGCCCAACATTGGGAAAATACACATCCTTCAGCCATGTTTTGAAATGTTCTGTAACCACTGAAAAAACTCATTTTTATTCACGTGACATAAGTTAAAAACTGTAATCATCAATAATAAATATCATACCTGAAGTCAGCTTGCCAGAAGCGGAAGGCATCACGTAAATATTTGATGGCTTGAATAATTTGGATTCTACTACCGTCCAAAGGTTCCTTTACTTTCTTTTAAAACAATGAATAATGGGGAAAGCAGTCTCCCATCACCTGAAATGAGTGGTTGAATTGTGTAACTGTGAGTCGTCG
>NW_022876931.1:0-4231 GCF_010883055.1 Belonocnema kinseyi
TTATAATATTTATATTTCTATTATTATAATATTTTATTCCTTAAAAAATTGTCTGCAAATCTCATTGATACGTTTTTATTTACAAAATTTTATTTAATAAAATCGATTGTTTACAAAAATAACGATTTTATAATCCCTAAATCAAAGTTTTAAAATAAAAACATGCCGCAATGATTTTTTCAGAGAATCTTTTAAGGAATGAAAATAGTTATGACGAAAAGCAAACTTTGGAAATAAATTCATTAACATTAATTAAATTTTTTTCGTAAAAAGCTTCTTTTTTTACAAAATTGTAATAAATCTACAGTTTTCTCCAAATATTTATAATTATTGAAATTAAACATTTTTAAAAAATCTTTTTAATATATCTGAATGTTCTAAATGTCTTAAATTTTTGCGAATTTTTCTTAACATTTTTTATAGACAACGAAATTTTCCTTCAGAATTCCTTCTTCAAAATAAAGAAATCATTAGAAATTTTAACAGGAATGTTGAAAAAATTTTATTATTCTCCTAAAACCTTTACAAATTCTTAAAAGACTTCTCATTTTTTCTTCTAAATCATCAAAAATGTACATTTCGTTTAAAATTTTTCGGAATCTTCTCAAGATTTTAATTATTTTCGATTCTTTTCAAAACTACTGAAACTTCTACAAATCAAAAAAAAATTTAATCCGAAAAAATTGTTTTAAAATCTTTCAGATTCTTTTTCGATATATTTTAAAATCTTAAAAACTTAAAATTAACCTTTTAAAATAAAATCTGGATAATTTTGAATTTTCTCAAAGTCCTATTGTCCGTTTGGTAGCAAAATTTAGAAAAAAATAGAAAAATTTAAAAAAGGTATTATAAAATTACAAAATTTAAAAGGTACTATAAAATTATAAAAATTTATAAAATTTCACCTACGAATTCGTTTTTTTTTTGGATTTCAGATTCAATTTTTTTCGTAGAAACTTATTTTTTTGTTACAAAAATTCAATTTTCTATGTTATGGAGTAAACTGAGATATTTTTTGGATGAAATCTGACCCTTTTCTGTAATAAAAAACAAATTTTGTTTGATTTTTCTTTTTTTTTTCAAATTCTTTTTGGTTAAAAAATTTTCTTTTTTGATTGAAAATTCAATATTTGGTCGTGAAAACTCGACTAAAATCTTTTTCAACCGAAAATTCAACTATTTTTTTTTAATTTATCTTTTTGATTTAAAACTTTATCTGTTATTGAAAAAATTTTATTTTTTGTATAAAAAAGCAACTTTTTGAATAAGAATCGTTGTTCTTTGCTTGAAAATTTAGTTGAAAAACAGTTTTTAAAAAAGTTTAATAAACGGGAAGCTGGATTAAAATTAGGAAAAGTTTCAAGAGAATAAAAATGTTTTTTTTTAGATTCCCAGAAAAATGTTAAATGATTTTTTATTGTGAAAAATTATCTTCAGGATAATGTTCTAAAAGGTTCAGATGCGTTAAAAAGATTTTAAAAAAATGTTTAATTTTATAATTATAAATATTTGAAGAAAAATGTTGATTTTTTACAATTTTGTAAAAAAGAAGCTGTTTTTTTGGAAAAAATGTAATTAATGTTAATGAATTCATTTAAAAAATTTGCTTTTCGTCATAACTATTGTCATGAAATTTAGATTAAGATTTATAAAAAAAGAAAATTTAATTATACTTGTTTTTAAATTAAACATGAACTAAATTTATTTTAATTTAAAAAATAAACGTCGTTAAAAAAGATTTATAAAATCGAGGAAAATATTTTATTGTGAAGTATAAGTAGTTTTGTAAAAAAAAAACTAAAAGTGAACGTTTTTATTTAAAAAACTTTTATTTACGGATTATAAAATCGTTATTTTTGTAAACAATAGGTTTTAATAAATAAAAATTTTAAACAAAAACGTACCAATGAGATTTATAGAGTCTTTTAAGGAATAAAATGTTATCTATTATAATAATAGAAATAGAAATAAATATAATATAAATATTATAAAATATATATATTTTAAGGAATATAATTTTTTTTTAAGTTCACCTCCAGTTCTTTTCCAAAATTAGTTATAATTAATATTAGCATATTTTTCTCGATCTAAAAAATCATTTTTAAGAAGGTTCATTTGTTTAAGGTTCATAATTTGTTTATTAAAATATTTGAATTTTAATATTTCTTTTAATAAATAAGGCAAACAATTTAATTAATCATTAATTAATAATTTATTAATTATTTTCAGCAAATTTTAAATTTCGTCAAACTTAAATTTCAGGAATAGAAACATGTATGCGTATTTAACAATTCATTTATTTTATAATTCAAACTATGTTTTTCTTGCTAATTTATCTCGTTGATTTGTGAAATTTTTTGTTATTGAAGGCTTATGTCTAGTTGTACATTTAACTGTTTAGTGGAAAATACTTTTTTTGTTTGTTTAGAATTTATTTTTTAAAATAAAATGGAACTTTTCCATTTTTTAAGATTGATATTTTTTAGTTAAAAAATTGTTTTTTTTTTGTTTTGTTATTTGTAAAAAAAATTATTTTCAAATTTCCTTTTTTCTTTGCGTAAAAATGCATCCGTTTCGATGAGAAATTAATTTTTTGTTGAACAGTCATATTTTTTGTTTAAAAATTGCATTTTTGTAAAAAATATTTGTCTTTTGGTTTGAAGGTTCAATAATTTAGATAAACTTTTATTTATTTTTCGAGTGAAAAGTCTTTATTTGTTGGAAATTTGTCTCTTTAGTTTAGTTATATAAACTATGACACTTTTTTCTTGACGATTTGTCTTTTTAGGTATGTTGTTGAACTATTATGTTAAAATTTCAATTATTTTGTTGAAAATTAACAATAAAAATATTGTTAAAAGTCATAAATTCTTTAATTCTTAAACATTTTTTTTAATTCTAAATTTTCACTCAATTCTAACCAATTCAATTAATTTTTCCATGTTTTTGAATTATTTTCGATACATTTGATTACTTTTTAAATTCAGTTTGATTTTTTATGAAATCCATCTAATTCTTCTCATTTTTTGCAATTTCTCTTAATTCACTGAACATGTATTTTAATAAATCGAATTCTTTTCGATTTTCAAAATTGTTCCAATTCATTTGAATTATTTTGAATTTATCTTAAGTTATTTTGCAATCATTAGTCCCTTTTTTTTGTAGAAATTTATATGGTCAAAGATTTGAAATTTTTCTGGAAATTCATGCTGAATTCTTTTTAATTCTTTTGAATTTTTCTAAATTTTCACTCAATTCTACTCAATTCAATTAATTTTCCATGTTTTTGAATTGTTTTCGATTCGTTTGATTGCTTTTTAAATTCAGGTTGATTTCTTATGAATTCCATCTAATTTGTCTAATTTTTTTTTAATTTCTCTTAATTCACTCGAAATTTATTGTAATCAATTAAATTTTCATCGATTTTCAAAATTGTTCCAATTCATTTAAATTCTTTGGAATTTATCTTGAATTATTTTTTAATCATTAGTCACTTCTTGTTTTAGTAATTTTTATTTTTAAAGATTTGTCATTTTTCTTGGAATTCTTTAAAATTCTTTTGAATTCTTCTAAATTTTCACTTAATTAAATTCATTTTTCCATTTTTTTAAAAATTGTTTTCGATTCATTTAATTGATTTTTAAATTAAGGTTTATTTTTTAATGAATTCCATCTAATTCTTCTTATTTCTTTCAAATTTCTCTGAATTCACCCAAAATTTATTGTAATCAATCAAATCTTTATCGATTTTCAAAAAAATTGTTCCAATTCATTTGAGTTATTTTGAATTTATCTTGAATTATTTTGCAATCATTAGTCACTTCTTGTTTTAGTAATTTTTATTTTTAAAGATTTGTCATTTTTCTTGGAGTTCATCCTGAATTCTTTTAAATTCTTTTGAATTCTTCTAACTTTTCACTTGATTAAATTCATTTTTCCATTTGTTTAAAAATTGTTTTCGATTCATTTAATTGCTTTTAAAATTCAGGTTGATTTTTTTAATGAATTTCATCTAATTCTTCTCATTTTTTTTCAATTTCTCTTAATTCACCCAAAATTTATTGTAATCAATCAAATCTTTATCGATTTTCAAAATTGTTCCCAATCGTTTGAATTATTTTGTATTTATCTTAAGGGGTTACACCACTGTAGAGCACGGAAAAAAAGGCATATTTCGGGAATTTCCGTAGGCCAAACAAAAAGAGTTATTCAAATTCTGTAAAAAGTATTT
>NW_022876932.1:0-1118 GCF_010883055.1 Belonocnema kinseyi
CCAAATGCTGATGGGTTGAAGAAAACTTCTTCCACCAGAAGGTTTTGATACAATCTGGTCCCGGTGCGGAATAGTTCTTCATCCCTTTTAATACTTTTTTCATCTCCTCGGTAGTGATGGGTGGGCATTATTTATCAGGTGTTATGAGGGCAACACATAACACCTTAAAGCTATTTATATTTTCTGAGTTTTCGTCCAGTCTATGCTGAACTTCGTAGACTTCTCTCCAAAATAATTCGACCTCTTCTGGTTTGGGTGGGTGTTCGACAGTAACTGGAGCGTCTTGGAAGAGTCGAGATGGGTCAGAGAGAAACTGTTGATTTTCTCTGACCCATCTCTCCCTCCGCTCTAGTCTTCTCTTAGCGTCAGATAGTATCCGTATTCTCTCAACAATATGCTGCCTGATGGTCAGCAGCTTTGACTTGTTAAGTGTGTGATAACGGGTCCGGAGTTCGCGCGCGAACTTTTGTACCTTGGCGGTAAAATTTCTGCCAGATGTGATGTGGTCAATCACACATTGAATGCGGGACGCATACTGTCTTGCCCAGCCTATCTTTATGGCAAGTTGATGCATTCGTCTTTTGGTCTTATGATCAGCCGTTGGTTTTGTTTTACGGTTCGCATCGGCCAAAGCTCTCGCTGCATTATACACACAATAATTGATAGCCTAGAGGTCGGATTCACCGGAAAAATGTCCAAGAAGCTCGTCATCCATTTAAGCCAGATCTTTAGGCTTGAGAGAAACCTTGGTGTTGATGTTTCTCCGAGTCGTAAAGCATCGCTCTTCATCTATTGGATGCCTGCCCGCGGTTGGTCTTAGTGTCGCCTCTCTTTCTTTGTTGCCGGCTTGTTCTAGCTGTGGTAGAGTAGGCGTTCCGCTTACATAGCCCCTTTTACGGAGTAGTTCAGCATGGTTTCGCAGTCGTTGCTGCGAAAAGGGCGATAGCTCCGGGTGTTTCTCGCACTACAGAGCATGCAGCCGTGCCATGTAACCCCGTTCACGGGCCACACTCACTTCGTAGCAGTCTAGCAAGTCGTGATTCAGTCGCTCCGTCCACCCAAAGGTCACGAGACCCCGCCGATCCATCGCATTGAATCCATTTTCATTGGCTCCCCCA
>NW_022876933.1:0-5519 GCF_010883055.1 Belonocnema kinseyi
ATATATATATATATTATTAATGTTAATATTGTTATTATAAAATATTTGATTAATATTAATGAATTGGTGACTAACTTTTAATAGAAATAGTTAAACTTTCAACTAAAACAATTATTTTTCGGAAAAAAGATAAATTTTGAATAAAATACATAAATGACCAAAAAAAATGGGTAAAATTGTTTTCAACGTAATAGTAAACTTATTAAACAAAAAATCACATTTTCATTCAAAAAGTTCAATTGTATACTAAAAAAAGGCATTTCTAATCAAATACATGAACTTTGCGCAAAAGAAATTTATTTTCCATCAAGACTAATTTTCTATACAATAAATTAATGTTTAATCATAGTTAAATTTTCAAAAAAAAAATATTAATTTTCTACCAGGGAAGACGAGTATTCAATAAAATACAAAAAACTTCAACTAAAAAACATCACTATTCAATAAAACATAGAATAGTTAAATTTGTAGTAAAAGAAAAATTAATTTTTCACCAAAAACAAAAATATTTTTCCACAAAATAGTTAAATACCTTAAAAGATTTAAAATCCTGTGAAATTTCATACTAAATTATTCAAATCGATTAAAAATGCCTTGGAATTTATTAAAATATCCTAAGATATATCAAATAATTTAAAATCTCATATTAAATTACTGTGAAAAATTGAAAATTCCTTTGAACCTTTGAATATTTTGAAAATATTTAAATTCCTTAAAAATCTTTTGAAATCTCTTGACATTTTTTAAAGCTCTTGCAAATATCATGAAATTCTAGAAATACCCTGAAATATTTCAAATCCTTTAAATTCTCATATTCAATTTCGGTTATCATTTGAAAATTCTTTGGGATATTTTTAAATTCTCTCAAATTTTTCAAATCCTTTAAAATCTTTTGAAATACCTAGAACTTTTTTTTAAAGATTTCGAAAATACTTTGGAATTTTTAAAAATGACCTTTCTGACATTTTTTTAATTCTTTGAAATTCCTTTCAATTATAAAAAGCAGTTGAGAATTCGTTGACACCTGAACTATTTAGTAAATAAGAGAATTAAAAGGGAAAAGGGGCAATGATAGATAGGCATCAAGTTCGAGACGTCTAACATAGACGGTTCAACAGTAAATTTTTTGTTAATATTTTTTTAAAATTTCTTTTGCATAAACATGTAGGGGAAGGCTAAAAAAACACAGTCTCACTTTCGGTTTTGCCAATTTTGCCTTTAAAAAAATGAGAGAAAAATGTAATTTTTTCCTACAAATGTTAATTTTCTATTAAAACAAATTTTATTGCTTTTTTAAATACTAATTTCGACACAGAATATTCATGAGGTGTGAAGACAAAGTTAAAAATTAATATTCCATTATCAAAAAAGTGTCTAATTCGACAAAATGTGCCCCTCCAATCGTGTCAATGCACATATACGGTCCATTTTCGAATACAATTAATCAAATGTGACATTTTTAAATATCATATTTTCAAAGTTATTTTCAAGAGGAATGAAAAAAATAAAAGAAAAAATCGTATGTCCGGACGTGGGTCAAATCCGACCAAATGGTGTCCTGAAATCGTGTCAAAGCACATATACGCTCCACTTTCAAACAGAATTTATAAAATGTGATATTTTTTAATGTCATATTTTTCAAGCTACTGTGTAGAGGAAAAAGAAGAAGAAACAAAAATTCGAAATCCTATGTCCGGAAGTGGGTTAAATCTGACCAAACGTTGTCCTGAAATCGTGTCAATGCACATATACGGTCCACTTTCAAATAGAATTGATTAAATGTGACATTTTTAAATATCATATGCACAAAGCTAATATTCGCTTTTTACATTCGGGGTTTATTTTATTTAAAAATTCAATTTGCTAAAATTTTAAGGGCATTTCTTATTAAATTTGTAATTAAAAAAATATATAATAAAAAAACATGTCATTATCTGCCGCTTCAAATTTCATTTTTTCAAAAAATCAATTTGTATCTTTCCTGGAAAAAGTTTAGTCATTCACTTTTTACTTTAAAGTTTCATTTTATTTTTTAATCTAATTTGTTTAAATCTTAAGGGCATTTATTGTTACAATTGTTTATTAAAAATGTATACAATTTAAAAGAAATAACTCATTTGCCATCGCTTTAAAATTCTATTTTCATAAATTTAAGTTTTATCTTTCCAAGAAATAGTTTAGTCATTCGCTCTTTACTTTCGGGGTTTAATTTATTTTTAAACTTAATTTCTTAAAATCTTAAGGAAATTTATTGTTACAATTTGTAATTAAAAATATATATATAATTAAGAGAAATAGGTCATTTGCGTCGCTTCAAATTTCATTTTTCAAAAATTTAAGTTTTATGTATCATAGAAAAAGTTTAGTCATTCGCTTTTAACATTCGGGGTTTATTTTATTCTTAAATTCAACTTTTTAAAATCTCAAAGGGATTTATAATTAAAATTTGTAATAAAAAATATATATATTTAAAAAGAAGCAATTCATTTGCCGTCGCTTAAAATTTCATATTTAAAAAATTTAAGTGTTATGCTTCATAGAAAAAGTTTAGTCATTCGCATTTTGCTTTCGGCGCTTATTTTATTTTTAAACTTAATTTGTTAAAATCTTCTGGGCATTTATTATTAAAATTTGTAAAAAGAAGTATATAATAAAAAAACGAGTCATTTTCTGCCACTCCAAATTTCATTTTTTCAAAAAATTAATTTGTATCTTTCCTGGAAAAAGTTTAGTCATTCGCTTTTTACTTTCGGGATTTCTTTTATTTCTCAATCTAATTTGTTAAAATGTTGAGAGCACTTATTGCTACAATTTGTTGTTAAAAATATATACAATTAAAAAGAAATAAGTCATTTGCCATCGCTTCAAATTTCTCTTTTCATCAATTTAAGTTTTATCATTCCAAGAAACAGTTTAGTCATTTGTTCTTTACTTTCGGGATGTAATTTATTTTAAAACTAAATTTGTTAAAATCTTATGCAAATTTATTGTTACAATTTGTAATTAAAAATATATATAACTAAGAGAAATAGGTCATTTGCGTCGCTTCAAATTTCATTTTTCAAAAATTTAAGTTTTATGTATCATAGAAAAAGTTTAGGTATTCGCTTTTTACATTCGGGATTTATTTTATTCTTAAATTCAACTTATTAAAATCTCAAGGGGATTTATAATTAAAATTTGTAATGAAAAAAATATATAATTAAAAAGAAACAATTCATTTGCCGTCGCTTCAAATTTCATTTTTTTTAAATTTAAGTGTTATGCTTCATAGAAAAAGTTTAGTCATTCGCATATTACTTTCCGCGTTTATTTTATTTTTAAATTTAATTTGTTAAAATCTTATGGGCATTTATTATTAAAATTTGTAAAAAAAAATATATAATAAAAAAACAAGTGATTTTCTGCCACTTCAAATTTAATTTAAAAAAAAATTAATTTGTATCTTTCCTGGAAAAAGTTTAGTCATTCGCTTTTTACTTTCGGGATTTGTTTTATTTTTCAATCTAATTTGTTAAAATCGTAAGAGCATTTATTGCTACAATTGGTTGTTAAAAATATATACAATTAAAAAGAAATAAGTCATTTGCCATGGCTTCAAATTTCTATTTTCATAAATTTAAGTTTTATCTTTCCTGGAAAAAGTTTAGTCATTCGCTTTTTACTTTCGCGATTTCTTTTATTTTTCAATCTAATTTGTTAAAATCGTAAGAGCATTTATTGCTACAATTGGTTGTTAAAAATATATACAATTAAAAAGAAATAAGTCATTTGCCATGGCTTCAAATTTCTATTTTCATAAATTTAAGTTTTATCTTTCATGGAAAAAGTTTAGTCATTCGCTTTTTACTTTCGGGTTTTAATTTATTTTTAAATTCAATTTGTTAAAATCTTGAGGGCAATTATTATTAAAATCTGTAATTAAAAATACATATAAATAAAAGAAATAAGTCATTTGCCGTCAATTTAAATTTCACTTTTCAAAAATTTAAGTTTTATCTTTCCTAGAAACAATTTAGTCGTTCGTTTGTTACTTTCGGGGTTTAATTCATCCACAGATTCAATTTGTTAAAATCTTAAGAACATTTATAATAAAAATTTGTAATTGAGAAAATATATAATTATAAAAAAACAATTTATTTGCCGTCGCTTCAAATTTCGTTTATCAAAAATTTCAGTTTTATGTTTAGTATAATAAGTTTTGTCATTCGCTTTTTACTTTCGGCTTTTATTTTATTTTTAATTTAATTTTTTTTAATCTTAAGGACATTTATTGTTATAATATGTAATTTAAAAAATATATAATTGAACCGGAATGAGTCATTTGCCGTCGCTTCAAATTTCGTTTTTCAAAAATTTAAGTTTCATCTTTCTTAGAAACAGTTTAGTCATTCGGTTTTTACTTTCGGGGTTTATTTCGCTTTTTAATTCAATCTGTTAAAATCTTAAGGGGATTTATTATTAAAATTTGTTATTGAAAAAATATATAATTAAAAAGAAACAAGTCATTTGGCGTCGCTTCAAAATTCATTTTTCAAAAATTTAAGTCTTATCTTTCATAGAAAAAGTTTAGTCATTCGCTTTTACTTTCGGGGATTATTTTATTTTTAAATTCAATTTTTTTAAATCTTATGGGCATTTATTTTTTAATATTTGTAATTAGAAATATATATATAATTAAGAGAAATAAGTTTTTTTCCGTCACTTCAAATTTCAATTTTCAAATACATTAATTTTTATCATTCTTGGAAAAAGTCTAGTCATTCGCTTTTTACTTTCGGCCTTTATTTTAATTTAAAATTCAATTTGTTTAAATCTGATGGGCATTTATTGGTACAATTTGTTATTAAAAATATATACACTTAAAAAGAAACAAGTCATTTGTCGTCGCTTCAAATTTCATTTTTCAAACATTTTAGTTTTATCTTTCATAGAAAAAGTTTAGTCATTCGCTTTTTACTTCCGGGTTTTATTTTATTTTAAAATTTAATTTGTTAAAATCTTTAGGACATTTATTTTTAAAATATGTTATTAAAAAATATATAATTGAGAAGAAATAAGTCATTGGCCGTCGCTTCAAAATTCGTTTTTCAAAAATTTAAGTTTCATCTTTCCTAGAAACAGTTTAGTCATTTGGTTTTTACTTTCGGGGTTTATTTCGTTTTTAAATTTAATTTGTTAGATTCATAAGGACATTTATTATTAAAATTTGTGATAAAAAAATATATAATAAAAAAAAAGTCATTTTGCGTCGCTACAAATTTCATTTTTTAAATAAATTAATTTGTATCTTTCATGGAAACAGCAGAGTCATGCGCTTTTTACTTTTGGGCTTTATTTTATTTTTAAATTCAATTTGTTGAAATCTTAAGGTCATTTATTGTTATAATTTGTAATTAAATATATATATTGGACCACTGGGTTATCAATTATTGTGTGTATAATGCAGCGAGAGCTTTGGCCGATGCGAACCGTAAAACAAAACCAACGGCTGATCATAAGACCAAAAAACGAATGCA
>NW_022876934.1:0-1395 GCF_010883055.1 Belonocnema kinseyi
TCTATGTGATATGTACTCGCCACCGTGTTTAAGCATTTCAGCGTTAATACCGTCTACCCCGGCAGCCTTACCGTTTTTCAAGTTCTTAATTATATCCCTAACGTCATTGACACAGACTTTTTCAATTGAGTTTTCTAACGCATCGTGTTCAACATCGCAGTTGTGGTGTCCTATAGCTTCATCTCCGAAATGTCTCCTAAAATAGTCTCTGAAAGCCTCTAGTATTCCATCTGCATCATATACGCTTTTAATTAAATGTCGCAAAGAAGCCCTTATTCCACCTCATATTCTAAATCACACGAATAAGTTTAAAATTCACAATCTACACAATAAAGTCACTTTTAAATTTGAGAATACTAAACTAACCACTCAAAGAAAATTGTTAAATTGCGAAATTAATAACGTAGTTGAAAATATTCACGAATTGGGTCATATTTCTAATTATTTAAAATATCGTTTATTTAGAAATATTAATGAAAATTTCTTTACATTTTTTCTTTGATTCGCAATATCAGGCGTTAGAAAAATTAAAATTTAACGTTAGAAATGATTGTATTAAAAAGTTCCAATGGTTAAAAGATAGAAATTTCGAAACAAATGTTAAACTTCGAGAATTTAGAGTTAAAAAATGTTTTAGAAATGTTTCAAATGTAAAAACCTCTGATGAAATTGCTGAATATTTAGCCTTGGGAAAAAAATTTGGTGTTCCTTACAATACCGATAAAATTCAAGTGAACAATATCATTGCCAATATTGAAAACTCCATAAAAAATCTAGAAAAAGAAGAGAATAAATAAAAAATTATAAGGACAGTAACTGAATTAATTTCAAATCACAATAGAAATAACAAATTTAAAAATAATAATAAAATTACAGAAAACATTATAAATTTTCAAAAAAACCACAAAGATTTATTATTTGTAAAAGCCGATAAAAGCAATATTATGGTGGCAGCGAATAGGAACGATTATAATTTCAATATAGAAAACATTTTAAAAAACAACCTAGCAAAACACTTATCAAACACTTTAAAACTTATTTCAGGAAAAACTGAGTCGTTTATAAAAAACAGTTGAGATCTCAAACAAAATCTTAATAACATTAGAATACCTCATACCCATTCATTAGTTTTGTTAGATGTCGTTTCAATGTTTGATAATATACCCCTGGATTTAGCTTTAGATTGTGTAGAAGAAAAATTAAATTTATATAAAAACTTAACAAAAATTTCAAAAAATGAATTTTTAATTTCCGTTAGAACTGTTTTTAATAATATAGTGTTTTCTTTAAATGATAAATTTTATAAACAGTTATCAGGATGTCCAATGGGATCTCCATTATCTCCCATAATTTCAAATTTAGTTATGGAAGATATTGAAAAAAGAGCCTTATCTA
>NW_022876935.1:0-3186 GCF_010883055.1 Belonocnema kinseyi
CCTTCCTAATGGCAGATTTCCAACGCAACCAATGGCAACACAAAAGGTCTATTCATAAAAAGCCACTAAATTCCTAACTCCTAAGATTTGAAAAGTAAAAGGAGAAGAGCAAATTTTCATCATTGGAAAATGGGAACTAAATTTAATACGACATTCCTTATGAGACAACATTTTTGAATTCAACTAGAAAATTGTATATCAGTATATAAGTTATAATTATAAATAAGTATAATGAGAAAATTCATCAATTAAAAAGAAGTGTTAATAATTTGAAGAGAAATTTAAAAAGGGAGAGCGGATTAGCCACGACCAACTACTGTAAATATCTCTGCCCGCCCGGTACGTGACGAATACAAAAGGAACATTATATTACCGTCGCACCACTCTTAAAAGGACCACTGAAAGGATCTTGAAAAGGACCCAAATCTTTCAAACGATCTCCGAGACTATTTTGTTTCAAATCGGCTTTGTTTATAGACTCAAATCGGCCAAGCTATTTCGCTAAAGAAAACACAGAGATTTCTTTCGGTAGGGTGTTGCTGCTTTTTGAAGAATTTACGTGGTTTCCATTTTCCACGTTTTAGCGTCGTGTTACTCACACTTGGTCCCGACGCTGTGGGAACTCCGCTGGCATTTAAAACCTTAAGGGCATGTGATAATTACAGTTTCCCCGGCTTTTTTCACAAAAATGAAAATTTATAAAAACTGAATTCGGAGATGCTATAAAATATCGTAGCGGACGTCCCCGGACTCTTTTTTGAGCGATAATAACAAAAAAATTTATTGTGCTAAATAAAAATTTTATGCCTATGCATTATTTTGTGGTTACGTCGTTTTTCATCTCTGCCTTTCCGAAAATCTGGAAATTATTTATGAAATAAACTTTTTGGATTTCCTGCAAAAAGGGTTAGTTCCGGGAGATTAGTTACTATGTATATTTGTAAGTCCAAAGTTTTCGGCCAAAAATATTGCGTAGTTTGGAAGTAACGCTCGGGTGAATTGTAACACGCATAACCTCGAAATATACACGCACGTTGTTAGCCACATCAAAAATTATTTGATAAAAAAACACAAAAAAAGTGTGTGGGGACGTCCGTTAGCATGTTCGCTATCATTTCCCAGATTTTGAAGGCAAAATATTTCTTATCCTAGGAAAAAAGCCGGGGGAATCTAACACTGAAAACATCGATACTATTTCCCAAGCGCTATGCAAATAATCACATTTTGCTAAATTAAAACTTTTTTAAATTAACCTACAAAAAAAAGTGTGTGGGGACGTCCGTTAGCATGTTTGCTATCATTTCCCAAATTTTTAAGACAAAATATTTATTATTTTAGAAAAAAATTCGGGGGAATCTAAAACTGGTAAAATCGAAAATTTTCTAAGTATCACATGCCCTTAATCAGGTTCTGAGAAATCAGACTGATTTTTTTCGTGGAAGCTCATGTAGACCTCAGTTGACTGAGCTGGAAAGGAAGGACCCCCCACTCCTCACCACCTCCCACCATTAAATTCTTTTCCGCCCCTAGCCCAATTTGGCGCGTTATTTGAAAATTAAAAGAGATTCCCCTGTGATTATAACATGTCAATAATAAATATAGAAAATTAAACTCACAGCGACTGATTATTATTTATAGACTAAAACGTGAAAATAAAATTTAAAAAATTTAATTAAACATAACCTCGTAATGGTACTTACGTTAGAATAGGGTTGTTTCGTGATTTTAGATAAAATAATTTTTCAATACATAATTTTAAATTGAATCGAAGATGCTTTAGAATTTTTTTTTCTTTTGTGCCGTTCAGTAGAAAAAAATTATTAAAAATTGGAGGCGGTAAAACAATTTGCATAGTGCTTAGGAATTAGTATGAACTTTTTCAGTGTTAGATTCCCCCGGCTTTTTTCCTAGGATAAGAAATATTTTGTCGTCAAAATCTGGGAAATGTTAGCGAACATGCTAACGGACGTCCCCGCACACTTTTTTTGTGTTTATTTTTCAAAAAAATTTTGATTTTGCTAACAATATGTGTATATTTCGAGGTTATGTGTGTTGCAATTCTTCCGCGCGTTACTTCCAAACTACACAATATTTTTGGCCGTAACCTCAAAATAATGCATAAGATTTTTATTTACCACATTACATTTTTTTGTTATTATCCCTCAAAAAAGAGTCCGGGGACGTCTGTTATGATATTTTATAGCATCTCCGAATTCAGTTTTTAAAAATTTTAATTTTTGTATAAAAAAGTCGGGGGAACTGTACTCCATTGACCACACGACGAAAAATCACATGCTTTTAAGAGTCAGTAGTATGTTGAAGGAAAACAGTAAGTGCAATTATTAAGACTCTTCAAAATCGTACATATTTACGAATGGTTTCAGTAAACATGACTACATTTAAGTACTTTTTAAATGAATTCCTTATACAAAAGTTTTGGTTTTAAATGTATTTTCAATGTTTATAATGTTTTTTTAACAATATTTTGCGACTTCAATTTTCGATGTGCACATAACCAAAAGAAGACATCGGCACAGAAAAAGATATTTAAGAATCACTGACACGTGAACTTTGATTGGTGGACAATCCGACCCCTTTGATGTCAAAGGGGCCCTCCAATCGATATCGCAATAGAAAATTCATATTTTAATATTAAATTAAAAATATTAAACAATATGTAAAAAATATTTTATGGGCGTTTTTATAATTATAATTTTATATACTATAAGATCCATTTATTGGAAAAATGATATCTGACTTTGAAAAAAACAACCCTATTGTACAGTGACAAAGACATTCTCTTCGTAGTCATTGGAATAGTAAAGTGAAGAACGGGAACGGGAAACACAACCCGAATAGATACCAGGTTATGGCCTTTTCATACGATCAGCAGTATGGCTTCGGACCGTTTCGAAGTCGAAAATCTAACGGACCTCTTTTTCCATGGACGCACGTTAAAAAAACAGGTATGGTCGTTTTTCGGCTTTCTACACGATCTCGGACTCTCACTAAAGATATTATAAACGTAGATGCGGTACGGGGCGTCAGAGTGGGGAATTATATATATAGGACATCACATTTTCCGTCCTATCGAGGTGCTGCCCTCACCGTACTACGAAATCGAATTCTGGTTTTCTCATTTTTCGTCAAATATGACGGTAAAGCAGTAGAAAGATGTTTTGAGGT
>NW_022876936.1:0-850 GCF_010883055.1 Belonocnema kinseyi
TCTATCTAGTCGGGAGTGGTGCTGACTGAAAACAGATGATTTGGAGCGATTCGCGCGCCATCTGTTGGTCATTCTAAGGACTTATTGAACTACCCTCGTATCCTATTGCTGTGAGGGAAGTATTTTCCACTAAACAGTTAAATTTTCAACCAGGCATAAGCCTTGAATAAAAAAAAATTCACAATGTAGCTTAACTTTGACCCAAGTGGTTTAATTCTCAATTAAAAAAGATTAATTTACAACAAGATAATAAAACTTTTAACCAACGAGATAACTTTTCAACTGAAAATATTAATCGTTTAACAAAAAATGTGATTTCTTAACAAAGCGATTCAACAAAATGTTTTAAACAAATTAGTTGAATTATCAAGCAAAGAAGAACGATTTTTAACCAAAAAGTTGGATTTCCACACAAAAAATCAACATTTTTCTATTACAGATGAAGTTTTGAATCAAGAAGATAAATTTTCAAAAAAATAGTTGAATTTTCTGTTGAAAAATATTTTAGTCGAGTTTTCACAATCAAACTTAATTTTTTAATAAAAAATCATTTTCTACCAAAAAAATGCAATTTTCAATCCAAAAAGACAAATTTTTAACCAAAAACTCAAAAAGGATGACTTTTTAACCAAATTGTTGAATTCTCTAGCAAATAGTTGCATTTTTATCAAAAAATATGAAATTTATCTTAAAACAAAATAATTTTTTATTACAAAAAAGTTGACTTTTCATCCAAAACAGATTTCAGTTAACTTAGTAATTCATAGCAATTCATTATAATTTTACGATAAAAGAAAGAAACAAAGGAAATTTAAACCTACAAACTAAAAATAACGCCGAGATTTTGAAC
>NW_022876936.1:860-1049 GCF_010883055.1 Belonocnema kinseyi
TTCGAAGATATAGGCCTAAAATAAACACGCAAGAAAAGGTGTGTGTGTGTCTTTGGTGACGGTCTGAGAAGACGGCCGGATACTAACTTCCATATATCACAACGCTGTTGAAGGCTGGTGACCTCAGCATGAAAACAAAAACACAAACTCAAGACGACTCTCTCGGTTCCAGTTCTACCTCCCCCCCCC
>NW_022876937.1:0-2032 GCF_010883055.1 Belonocnema kinseyi
AGCCTTGGAGGAGATTATGTTGAGAAATAAAAAAAAAAAATTCTTAAAAACGTTGTTTTTCTTGGTCAGGCCGGAAACTTATCAATCCACCCTCGTATTTTCAGCACCTACTGGTCTTAACTATACCATTACTGTATCCTCATTCTTCTTCTCCTCCTTTTTCTCCTCCTCCTCCTCCTCCTCCTACTCTAGTCTTTCTCATTCTTCTACATACATTTTTAATAGTTTAGTTACTTTGATTTAAGAGAATACAAGATTTAACAGGAGAAGCGTGGTTACAACTATATGAAAAGCAACGTACCTGATAGTGGCGCTCTACATCGTAAACTCTGTTAACCAAAGACCTCTTCTTAATCAAACTAAGGGCCGGTTTCACCAACGGTGTTTAAATATTAATCCGCGATTAACTTAATTTAATCAGTACAGTGCGTTCCACCAAATTTTAAACCAGGATTAAGAAAGTCTAATCTCCGTTTTAAGTAATCGGCCATTTTCGGCGGGTTAGCGACTTAATGGGGAATTTACGGGGGTGAGTATAACCTAAAAGTTCAAGTGAAAGTAAAGTGCAGCAGTTGAATTTGAAATATGGAAGACATTTATCCTGAAATTTTATCATAATCTGACGACGAAGATGATATTGCAATTGAGAGAAGACCACGATTAATTAGTGAACGAATTAATTACTTGGAAACTTTCGATGATGTGGATTTTATAAAGCGATTTCGGTTATCGAAAAACAGTGTCGAAATTTTGCTTTTGGAAATTGAGCCCAATTTGCAGCACGCTACACAAAGGTAAATTTTATGAAAAAATATAGTATTTTAGTTGCTCTATATCATAAATAATATTATATGTATACATTCAAATAAAGTCTTACGTAAATGAAATTTTCATGAAATGTTCTGTCAATATAAGTTAGAATGTCAAATATCAAACGATTCTAGCTCCTTTTTTTAACACCTGATTGTTACATGTTTGTTTTTATTTCTAACGTTTTAGAAATGATGCTATATCACCTAGAATCCAACTTCTGCTTGCTCTGCGTTTCTATGCAACTGGTTCGCATTTAATTTTGGCCGGTGATTTCGCTGGAGTTAGTAAAACCAGTGCTCACCGAATTGTGCATCGAGTCACTGCAGCTATCGCGAGTTTATCTCGCCAATTTATAAAAATGCCGACTACACAACAAGAAAGAACAGTTGCACAAGTGGATTTTTATGGAATAGCTCGTTTTTCAAGAGTTATTTCTGCCTTAGATTGTACGCATGTTAAAGTACAATCCTTTGGTAAGTAATAATTTGCAAACTTCTTCATACTTTTAAAATAAAAAAAATTATAGAGAAAAGCAGTGAGATAATTGTCGGTAGTGTCACTGAAAATAAAGCCGATATCGACCGTAAGAGGACCGTAAAATTTCTTAATTATTCAGTTTTTTATTCTAAAAGATTAATTCATTATGTTAAAGATTTCAACATATGTCGAGAAAGAATGAAGAAGATTCAAGGATAATTTTTCTGCTCGTATTCTCTTAATTAAATTATATTTTGCTTTATTGACAACAAAAATATTATTTTAAATATATTTTCACCTATTATATTATTCTTTGAACAGTCATATTTTTAGGTGTACAACCAAACACTTTCGTTCAACTATTAGTTTGAAAGTAAACTTTTTGGTTGACAAAATATATTTTTGGGACCGAAAATTGCCAAATTTGGTAGAAAATGCAACTTTGTAGTCGAAAATTGAACCTTCTATTCTTGTGAATTCATATAATATATAATATCAATTTCGATAAGCTTTCAAAAAAATTCGACAGGACTCAATATCATGAATGAAAATTTCTTAACTTTGTGAGGAAAATTAGAAATGACAGTCTGTTCTCTAAAAGTTAAATTACAAAAAGCTTTGAGAAAGCATTTCAAATAATTTTATAAATTTTTGAAAAAGAGTGAAGAAGATTCAAGAGCAGCAATTAAGGTTGGCAGACCATAAAATTTAAAACATTTCATGTTTTAAAGTTATTCAGTTT
>NW_022876938.1:0-1086 GCF_010883055.1 Belonocnema kinseyi
GCTATCAATCTAGATTTAGTACTTCAATTCCTCGAGGAAGATATGTATTTTTGACACCTGGTGAACTTGAAGGTTATCTTACAATGGTGGTTCGTGAGAAAATGAATGGGTTGCGGCCAGTCTTTACATAGAACTTAATTTCCTCGAGGAAGATGTATTTCTTTCACCCGGTGCACTTGGAAGTCGTCGCATGTTGACGTGTCATGAAAGAGGTGGCTTGGTGCTATTAATCTAGACTTAGTACTTGAATTCCTCGAGGATTATGTATTTCCAGACCTGGTGCACTTGAAGATTGTCTTATAATGGTGGTTCGTGAAAAAAATAAATGGGTTGCGGCCAGTCTTCACTTAGAACTTGACTTTCTTGCGAAAGATGTATTTCTTACACCTGGTGCACTTGGAAGTTTTCGTATGTTGACCGGTCATGAAAAAGGTGGACTGGGTGCTATCAATCTAGATTTAGTACTTCAATTCCTCGAGGAAGATATGTATTTTTGACACCTGGTGAACTTGAAGGTTATCTTACAATGGTGGTTCGTGAGAAAAATGAATGGGTTGCGGCCAGTCTTCACATAGAACTTAATTTCCTCGAGGAAGATGTATTTCTTTCACCCGGTGCAATTGGAAGTCATCGCATGTTGACGTGTCATGAAAAAGGTGGCTTGGGTGCTATCAATCTGGACTTAGTACTTGAATTCCTCGAGGATGATGTATTTTCAGGCCTGGTGCACTTTAAGGTTGTCTTATAATGGTGGTTCGTGAAAAAAATGGATTGGTTGCGGCCAGTCTTTACTTAGAACTTAATTTTAACAAGGAAGATGTATTTCTTACACCTGGTGCACTTGGAAGTTTTCGTATGTTAACGGGTAATGAAAAGGTGGACTGGGTGCTATCAATCTGTATTTAGTACATCGATTCCTCGAGGGAGATATGTATGTTTCACACCTGGTTTCTTTGAAGGTTGTCTTATAAGGGTGGTTCGTGAGAAAAATGGATGGGTTGCGGCCAGTCTTCACTCAGAACTTAATTTGCTCGAGGAAGATGTATTTCTTACACCTGGTGCACTTGGAAGTTGTCGTATGTTGAC
>NW_022876939.1:0-1415 GCF_010883055.1 Belonocnema kinseyi
CTACCTACCTACCTACCTATCTATCTATCTATCTATCTATCTATCTATCTCGCTGGAAACAGAGGGTAAGGCCAAATAAAATACGTCTCGCGGACCAAACACACTGGGTGAAGGGCACACCGAGAAAAAACCACGATCGTTTCCTGCTGCGGCCCACTGGGAGTGCTCCGAACCACGCCCGTCTGACCCGCTGACGTGGCTAGGGCTGATGTGTGCTTGCACTACCGAGGTGTCAGCTGCAGCATGGGATCAGATGCCAGCCCCTTCGGGCCTTGATCAGGAAGTGCGTGGTGGCTGCATAGATCGGAATCTGCAGTGCCCTGGGCGAGTTCCGGTCCGTCCGTGTTTTCCGGGACCGGTAAAGCGAAGGCTGTGCCCCAGAGAACTGGGGTAGGACATAGCTCCGAGGGTACACCCGTTCCCAGTTTTTTCGGCCCGCCCCTCCACGCACAAAGCGCTGGAAAGAAAACTTTATGGCAACAAATATTTCTGAGAGATCAAAAGTTAAGAAGCAAGAAATTGACAAGTTAACGGAACAGGCAATGGACACGACAATGAACACGGAATCGGAAACAGAAAAAACAAACAACCAAGTTGACCCATTCATGAGGAGCAGTTCAATTTTAAGGACTCCTCCAAGGAATAGAACCTTCTCGCTGCCCGTATACAGCCAAGAGGTTGGTCTTATGAATGTCCTAACAAAAGAAAATGCTCCTAAAAGGAAGAGAAAAGGAAGCACTCCAGAAAAAGCAGTCACAGGGGGTGATTTCGTAGAAAGTCGTCAAACGCAAGCGATTGAAGAAATCCTTTCACTCGCAAGAAATCTGACAAATTTGATCTCTACCATGTATAATCCCAAAAAGGAATTTGGTGAGATAAGCAGCTCTCTGACTCTCCAAGCGGAAATACTCCACTCTAGCATCTCCAAATGGGACAACAGAGAGATAGAGAGAAAGTGCTTGAAGGTGAAAACGACAAACTCCGCAGGCAACTTCGGACTATGGAAGTTAAATCACAGACAGAGAAGGAGGATTTACTTTGTCAAATACAAATCCTACAAGCAGAACAGAATCCCACTAGTAAATGTGAGCAATGTTTGAAAGCACAGAAGCTACAGGCACGCATAAGGGAGCTAAAACAAGAGGAAACTTTCGAGTGCTTCTCAAAAATAACAGAAAAGGACTGGGAGGAAAATGTTTTTCAAAAAGCTAAGTTTTAGCAAGGCCATATATGAGAAGCTCGACATGAGTCAGACATTATTTTGCCTTGTAAAGTAAGTCTTCGATCCAATTGCTATGAAATAGACGCAGCCCTAGAAAAATTTGGGGGTAGAGAGGGCCTCACAGTGCAAGGAAAAAAAGCAGGCGAGGTAGCAAGGATGCTACATTCCCTAAGCTTCCCGGATGCGGAAGGGA
>NW_022876940.1:0-1026 GCF_010883055.1 Belonocnema kinseyi
TCTAGAACAAGGGTCCTGATTTTTGAAATATATTGATCAACTCTGGGTGTCAACATTATTTTATTCTCAGACACCCTTTATATTCTAATCTTACCTTATAAGATTCCAATCGCTGATTTGAATCGTTTGTCTTTGATCCTCCATTTAAAAATTGTTTGAAAAAACATATCTTTTTCTAGAACAAGGGACCTTATTTTTGAAATATATGGATCAACTCTGGGTGTCAATATTACTTTATTCTCAGACACACTTTATATTCTAATCTTAACTTATAAGGTTCCAATCGCTGATTTGAATCGTTTGTCTTTGATCCCCCATTTAAAAATGGTTTGAAAAAACATATCTTTTTCTAGAACAAGGGACCTGATTTTTGAAATATATTGATCAACTCTGGGTGTCAACATTATTTTATTCTCAGACACCCTTTATATTCTAATCTTAACTTATAAGGTTCCAATCGCTGATTTGAATCGTTTGTCTTTGATCCTCCATTTAAAAATGGTTTGAAAAAACATATCTTTTTCTAGAACAAGGGTCCTGATTTTTGAAATATATTGATCAACTCTGGGTGTCAACATTATTTTATTCTCAGACACCCTTTATATTCTAATCTTACCTTATAAGGTTCCAATCTCTGATTTGAATCGTTTGTCTTTGATCCTCCATTTAAAAATGGTTTGAAAAAACATATCTTTTTCTAGAACAAGGGACCTTATTTTTGAAATATATTGATCAACTCTGGGTGACAATATTATTTTATTCTCAGACACCCTTTATATTCTAATCTTACCTTATAAGGTTCCAATCGCTGATTTGAATCGTTTGTCTTTGATCCTCCATTTAAAAATGGTTTGAAAAATCATATCTTTTTCTAGAACAAGGGTCCTGATTTTTAAAATATATTGATCAACTCTGGGTGTCAACATTATTTTATTCTCAGACACCCTTTATATTCTAATCTTACCTTATAAGGTTCCAATCGCTGATTTGAATCGTTTGTCTTTGATCCTCCATTTAAAAATGGTT
>NW_022876941.1:0-2778 GCF_010883055.1 Belonocnema kinseyi
CGCTCTTATTGGTTAAAAAGCGAGAGAGAAAGACAATCCCCCCAACAGCTGGCAGGTCAGCAACACATTTTAGCATTGCGTGCTCCCTTCAGGAATATGCTCCAAGGTAGTGCTCTGTAGTTTGTCTTCTGCTTTGTTTGTGCCTTTATTTCTTTGTCACAAGGCAGCAAATGATCAGCCAATTACACAAAACCTTTGGGTTTCCTTTCATCTTATCGGTGTTCCGTAATTGGCTGTACGTTCTCTGCTTTTCGTTTTACGCGCGGAAGCCCACGTGTAGCGACAACCTGACTTGGACTCTTAGTCTTAGGAGCTGTGAGAAATCTTTTAAATGTGAAGCCGTCTTCAGATTATACACAATGCTACAAATGCAACTATAGAACATAGATATCACAAAGATATAGGCAGTGCGGGCTGTTAGGAAAAAAATACCTAAATTGTAATTTTTGAAAAAAAATCGACTCTTCGATTCTTAGGGTAAAGAATCGATTCACTTAAAAATCGAATAGCGGAGAATCGGGTGGAAAAAATCGATTTTCTTCAAGAGAATCGATTTTTTGAAGAATCGAATCGGAATCGAACATCCCTATTACAGTGTTGTCTGCTCCGTGTTTATAGCTGTCAGACATTTACTTACATTTACTTACATTTAACTATCTTTACACTTACATTTAACACTTACATTTAACTATCTCGAGACGTTTTTACGGTTCTATTCTTGCTTATATTAACATTAATATCGATAATTAGCTAATTCCATTCACAAATTTCAAAAGTGATTTGGAATTTTCAGTAACTAAATTGGACAACTGAAATACAATTTTTACAATCAAAATTTGAAAAATACAGTTTCTATGTTCTTCATTCAATTTTTTATTTCTATTTTACTGTCTAAGAGTTTTTTTTCAAATTTACTTCAAATTTCACTATCGACTTTACATTTTTCAAACCCAAATTCTACGATAAATACTTAAAATTGTATGTTGATTTCAATCCAGTATTATGAAATATACAAATTTTATGGCATTTCCTTTTGTTCTCGATGCATAGTAAAAATTACAACGAGCTTTCTGCGGCGGCGAATCCGCCGCCACAAGGCCCAGTTAATAATATAATAATAAGAAAATAAATTTTAACAGAAATGTACCATGAAATAACAAAAATTTGGGATGATTATTAGTTTTATATTTTAATTTAAAAATTGCTTGACACCAAAAATAGTAATAATCGTGCGCTATTATGCTTACTAGCAAAATAAATAACTGCCACAATCGATACTTTTCAAGTTAATGTTGTTAATTTACTCAAAATCTTATTATCGAAAAATCATAGAAACTATCAAAAGGTCTATCGAAATGTATCTTGCTACAAGAAACAACCTTTTGACTCACAATAGTGTTATATTCCAAATATTTAAAAAATCTTCCTGTTGTTAAGCGTCAAATAAGTCGGGATTACCAGAAGTAATTACCACTTTAAATTGATATAAAATAGGTATATTTGGGAGCAACAAGTTACAATGTCTCTTGGACGAGCGGGTGGCGAGAACTGCTGGCCCGACCCGAAGGGGTGGTTTTTATAGGTTTGTATCGATTAGACATTATGCGCAGGTGTACATTCTATTGATTTCCAGATTCCAGATGCGCAGTTGTATTTTCTATTGATTACTAGTATGACATAGATAGAGTATTATATCGCTTATAATCAGGGTACCATTTCTACAGCAGACGTATAAGTTACAACATTAAGTTGATTGTCTACTCTATTTTTAATACAAAAAAGTATAATTTCCTTAGGTATACATTTAGTTATATATTTTAGTATTCCACACTTAAAAAGAAAGTACATAGCCGATGTAACCATTCTGAAGTAGTTTCGCTCAAACCTTTCGGCTTTTTATGACGAGACATATTATTAACCCTCGTACCAGCGGATGTTTCGAATCACGCGAACCAGCGGATGGTGTCTGGCCAGACCCCTATGCATTTACATGTGTTTATATGGGAATATATGGTTTTTAATAGTGTTTTCTGAGCTGTTTTTTTCCCTGCCAGTCACATATTTTCATATTCTTACCTTTCCATTTGTGCTGAGCATATCCTCAACTAGCTGAAGAGATGAAAAAGTGACCTAGAATTTTTTGATTGGTAAAAAAGAACGCATTTTTGTTTCGTATTTTTTTCTCTTTATTTTCTATGTATGAATATGGTGTGAAGTATGAAACATAGGATTCCAATGGGTTTTATTTTGGAATTGGGTTCTGAATGCAAAAAAAACACGTGTATGCGACTTTTGAATGTTGTTGACAGACTGGCATTGTGCACATTGAACAAAAGTAACGAGTTTTACGACGCAACTTATCGCCTCCTTGTAAACAAAGTCGGCAGTCTCGTTTATTGGTAAGTGTATCGGCGCCGCTGTTTTGTGTAGCCAGAACATTTATTGGACGATTGATTGGTCTTCCGAAGAATGGTTCAATCGCTGAACGAACTTGAAAATGCTTGATAGCATGAACATTATTCATACGGTTTTCGATGTTAGGCAAAACCAGTGTTCTGGAAAGCGTTTGCAGAAAAATGCGTCTGGCGTCTTTTTTATTGTTTCTATCGACCTCCTTACAAATGCAAAAGGCTGCCAGTGCCATAACGTCGAGCATATTGAAAAAAAGCCAAAGTTCAGCGTCGTGTTGGCCGTTTCGTAGTGTAATGCGTTACCATCTGGTCCATACAATCAACACCAGCTTTGTTTGCATTGTAAAACATAATCGCCTCCGGTTTC
>NW_022876942.1:0-1368 GCF_010883055.1 Belonocnema kinseyi
TTGATATTAAAACTGTAGTTTCGAATATAATTTAATTTCGAGAGAAGCCCGCCAAATAGAAAAGTATCAATCAACATTAAATACACAATAGTGCAAATATTGTATTATTTTTTTAGCGTTTTTGAAGAAAAAAAAACACTTTTTTACCGAAATCTACAGAAAGATAAATTGATTAATAATCACTTTTATTTTATGATATTAAAACTGTAGTTTCTAATATAATTTAATTTCGAGAGAAGCCCGCCAAATAGAAAAATATATCAATCAACATTAAATAAACAAAAGTGCAAATATTGCATTATTTTTTGTGTGTTTTGTTAGAAAAAAAACTTTTTTACCGAAATCTACGGAAAAATAAATTCATGAATAATCACTTTTATTATATTGATATTAAAACTGTAGTTTCGAATATAATTTAATTTAGAGAGAAGCCCGCCAAATAGAAAAGTATATCTATCAACAGTTAAATAAACTACGGAAAAAATTAAAAGTTAAAAAATCTACGGAAAGATAAATTGATTAATAATCACTTTTATTTTATTGATATTAAAACTGTAGTTTCGAATATAATTTAATTTCGAGGGAAGCCCGACAAATAGAAATGTATATCCATCAACATTAAATAAACAAAAGTAAAAATTTTGCATTATTTTTCGAGTGTTTTGGTAGAAGAAAACACTTTTTTACCGAAATCTACGGAAAGATAAATTGAATAATAATCACTTTTATTTTATTGATATTAAAACTGTAGTTTCGAATATAATTTAATTTCGAGGGAAGCCCGCCAAATAGAAAAGTATATAAATCAACAGTAAATAAACAAAAGTGCAAATATTGCATTATTTTTTTAGTGTTTTGGTAGAAAAAAACACTTTTTACCGAAATCTACGGAAAGATAAATTGGTTAATAATCACTTTTATTTTATTGATATTACAACTGTAGTTTCGAATATAATTTAGTTTCGAGAGAAGCCCGCGAAAAAGAAAAGTATGTCAATCAACATTAAATAAACAAAAGTGCAAATATTGCATTATTTTTCGAGTGTTTTGGTAGAAGAAAACACTTTTTTACCCAAATTTACGGAAAGATAAATTGATTAATAATCACTTTTATTTCATTGATATTAAAACTGTAGTTTCGAATATAATTTAATTTCGAGGGAAGCCCGACAAATAGAACAGTATATCAATCAACAGTAAAGAAACAAAAGTGCAAATATTGCATTATTTTTTTAGTGATTTGGTAGAAAAAAACACTTTTTTACAGAAATCTACAGAAAGATTAATTTATTAATAATCACTTTTATTTTATTGATATTAAAACTGTGGTTTCGAATATAATTCAATTTCGAAAGAAGCCCGCCAAAT
>NW_022876943.1:0-1164 GCF_010883055.1 Belonocnema kinseyi
CTAGTCGGGAGTGGTGCTGACTGAAAACAGATGATTTGGAGCGATTCGCGCGCCATATGTTGGTCATTCTAAGGACTTATTGAACTACCCTCGTATTATTAAATTGTATTCAATAATATTAAAAATATTGTTTATAAGCTCAACACTTGAAGTTTAATTGATTATTTATTCTAAATTAAGTTGTTCAAAATAGTTTATTGAAACCTCTAATTCTAACCTCAAATTTGGCCAATTCCTTAGATTAGTAATTTAATAGTAAATCATAATTTAAATTTGCACATAGAATTCATCTTGCTTAAAATTAGTTCATAAATTGAAAGAAGTATTCAAAAAAGTTCAATTATTTTTTGGTAAGAATTTTCTTATTTATTTATTATTTTATATTTTATTTTATCATCTTGTTGGAGATTCGTTTTTTTGATTCGAAAATTGACCTTTTTAATTATGAATTTTATATTTTTAACAAAAATTCAACTGTCAGGTTGAAATATTTTTGCTTTTTTTAATTAAAAATCTTATTTGGTTGAAAAATCATCTCTTTTGGTAGAATTTTGTTCTATTTTGGTTACAAGTCGAACTGTTTGGGTCTTTTTGTAATTCAAAAATTTGTTAGAAATTTAAAGTATTGGATTAATTAAAAAAGGTGAATTCTGATGAAAAAATATAATAGTTGATATTTTAAACAAATAATATTTTAATTACAAGTTAAAAGCAGTTGAATTGATTAAAAAAAAAAAACAATTTTCAATAAAACTGTTAAAGCCTCAACCTAAACAGATTAATTTTTAATCACAGTTACATTTTGGCTCACAAAAGATGAAATTCACATTATTAAAAAGATACATTTTAGAACAAAACATACTAAAAAAATTTTAACCAAACTGTTGAATTTTCAATTTAAAAAGAGGACTTGTCTTCAAAACAGTTATATTTTTAATTCGAAAATATACATTTTCAACAGTAAATGGATAATATTAATCTCATTATTATTTATAATATTTATTAATTAATCTTAATGCATATTTACTAATTTTTATTGAAAAATTAGATTTATAAGTTACAATTAAATTGCTTACCTAAGCAGTTTGCAAAATTTGAGGTTAGAATTGGAGGTTTAAATAAACTACTGTGAACAACTTTCTTAGAATAAATAATCAATTGAAC
>NW_022876944.1:0-1128 GCF_010883055.1 Belonocnema kinseyi
AACACTTTTTTACCGAAATCTACGGAAAGATAAATTGATTAATAATCACTTTTATTTTATTGATATTAAAACTGTAGTCTCGAATATAATTTAATTTCGAGACAAGCCCGCCGAATAGAAAACTATATCAATCAACATTAAATAAACAAAAGTGCAAATTTTGCAATATTTTTCGAGTGTTTCTGTAGAAAAGAAACACTGTTTTACTGAAATCTACGGAAAGATAAATTGATTAATAATCACTTTTATTTTATTGATATTGAAACTGTAGTTTCGAATATAATTTAATTTTGAGAGAAGCCCGCCAAATAGAAAACTATATCAATCAACATTAAGTGAACAAAAGTGCAAATTTTGCATTATTTTTCGAGTGTTTCTGTAGAAAAAAAACACTGTTTTACTGAAATCTACGGAAAGATAAATTGATAAATAATCACTTTATTTTATTGATATTAAAACTGTAGTTTCGAATATAATTTAATTTCGAGAGAAGCCCGCCAAATAGAAATGTAGATCAATCAACAGTAAATAATCAAAAGTGCAAATATTGCATTATTTTTCGAGTGTTTTGGTAGAAAAAAAAACTCTTTTTTACTGAAATCTACGGAAAGATAAATTGATAAATAATCACTTTTATTTTATTGATATTAAAACTGTAGTTTCGAATATAATTTAATTTTGAGAGAAGCCCGCCAAATAGATAAGTATATCAATCAACATTAAATAAACAAAAGTGCAAATTTTGCATTATTTTTCGAGAGTTTCTGTAGAAAAAAAAACACTTTTTGACTGAAATCTACGGAAAGATAAATTGATTAATAACCACTTTTATTTTATTGATATTAAAACTGTAGTTTTGAATATACTCGTAATTTAATTTCGAGAGAAGCCCGCCAAATAGAAAAGTATATCAATCAACAGTAAATAATCACAAGTGCAAATATTGCATTATTTTTCGTGTGTTTTGGTAGAAAAAAAACTCTTTTTTACTGAAATCTACGGAAAGATAAATTGATTAATAATCAGTTTTATTTTATTGATATTAAAACTGTAGTTTTGAATATAATTTAATTTTGAGAGAAGCCCGCCAAATAGAAAACTATATCAATCAACATTAAGTGAACAAAA
>NW_022876945.1:0-1039 GCF_010883055.1 Belonocnema kinseyi
TCCGCAATACTTGGTCAAAATAATAAGCAATTACCTCTGTGATAGGACTTTCGTTGTACAAATTAATGATAAGGTCTCGACTGAGAAATCTATAGTAGCAGGCGTACCGCAGGGATCAGTATTAGGGCCAGTATTATTCTTATATTATATTAATGACATACCTAAGACTGATAGTGTTAAGATAGCCTTATTTGCTGACGATACAGCTGTATATACTGCTTCACGGCGCAAAAAAGTTGCGATAACAAAACTGCAAAAATACGTTCGAAACCTTGAAAAATATTTTGTAAAATGGAAACTTAAGATTAATACAGATAAAACAGAACTAGTGATATTCTCCCATAATGATGGAGATAGCATCTTGACAGATCTCAAGTTCTATAATGAAACTATTGTACCTAAAAAACATGCCAAATATCTAGGTGTAATACTCGACTCAAAACTTAGTTATAGTAAACATATAAGGAATGCGCGGAATAAGACAGCTGCAGTAATAGGATCCTTATATCCTCTGTTATGTTGTAAGAGTAAAATGAGTACTTATAACAAGCTATTGGTATATAAAATGATCATCAGACCAATAATGCTATATGCGGCCCCAATTTGGGGTAGTACCTATAAAACAAATATTGAATATCTTCAAAAAATACAGAATAAATGCTTAAGAATGACTGTTAATGCAAAATGGGGGACTAAAATCTCCGAGCTTCACTCAAAACTCAATTTCTCCACGATCAAGCAAGAAATTTACAACTTAAGCAAAGACTTCTATGAAAATCATCTCTCTACTCTTGAAATACTGAAAGATACATCCAAGCTATGTTACAAGGATGCACCCTTCAGGATTAGATATAAATTGCCGCAGCATATATTGCAGGAATGAAATTTATACTCTTCAATACTTCACAATTTTCGCAGCTAAATACCAATAGCTAAAGTATTTCTTGTTTTTGTTTGTGTATATAGCCTAGAATAAGTTAGTTTAAGGCGTAATTTAATTTAAGTCTACAAAATTTAATAGGTTTTTCATATATTTTTT
>NW_022876946.1:0-1411 GCF_010883055.1 Belonocnema kinseyi
TAAAATATTATATTAATATTAATAACTATTTGACTATTTTTAAATATAAATAGTTCAACTTTCAACTAAAACAATTCGTTTTCTGCACACAAAAAAAAGATTCTAAATAAAATACATGAATTAAAAAAAATTGTTGAAATTGTTTTCAACAAAATAGATAAATTTTTAAACAAAAATTTAAATTTTTATCCAAAAGGCTGAATTATATACTAAAAAAACGGAATTTTTAATAAAATATATGAACTTTGCACAAAAGAAATTTATTGTCGACCAAGTCTAATTTTCAATACAAAAATTAATGTTTAATCACAGTTAATTTTTCGACAAAAAAGAATTATTTTCTTGTACTTGAAAAAAATTAATTTTTAAACAATAACAAACAAAAATTGTCTACAAAATAGTTAAATTTTCAGAAAACAAATTTTTTCAACTAAATTGATACATCAACCAAACAAAAACTACATTTTTAACAAAGCAGTGCCAATTTCAACCTGAAAAGTTGAAAATAATTAAAATTCTTTGGAATTGCTTAAAATTATTGAAATTAATTGAAAATGTTTGGAATGTTTTAAAACATCTTAAAATATTAAAACTCCTTTGAAATCTCTTGTAATCTCTTGAAATTTTGCAATGCTCTTGAAAATTCCTAGCAATTTTAAAAATACCCTAAAATATTTTAAATCCTTTAAAATGTCATACTAAATTATTAAAATCAATCGAAAAATCCTTGGAATCTATTTAAATATACTAAGATATATCAAATTCGTTGAAATCTCATATTAAATTACTGTAATCAATTGGGAATTCCTTGGAACCTTTTAAAATACTCTCAAGTATTTGGAAACTATCAAAATATTTTGAAACACCTGACATCTTTTCAAGATTTATAAGGTATTTTGGAGTTTTTTAAACAGCCCTGATATACTTGTTCAAATTCTTTGAAATTCCTTTAAATTATAAAAATGAATTGAAAATTCATTGACATCTTTTTAAATATCCTCAAATATTTAAAATCCTTTCACATCTTTTGAAATCTCTTGAAAATTCCTTGAAAATTTTTAAAAACCCTAAAATATTTCAAATCTATTATAATCTAATAGTACGAGTACATTATTAAAATCAATTTAGAATTCCTTGGAATCTGCTCAAATATCCTAAAATATCCTAAAATATAATAAATCTTTCAAAATCTCATATTAAATTACCGTAATCAATTGAAGATTCCTTGCAACATTTTGAAATACTCTCAAATATTGCAATACCTTCCAAACATTTTGACCTACCTTGACTTCTTTCTTAAGATTTTTAAAGCAAATGGAGAAGAGGGGAAATGGAGAAGGAGAAGTATAACAGGAGGAAAAAAGAACATGAGAAGATGCTGGAAATAAAAAGACAGAGGGGAAAGGAAGAA
>NW_022876947.1:0-1251 GCF_010883055.1 Belonocnema kinseyi
ATTTACAACGGAAAATACATCTTTGGTATTATTGTATAAAATAATAATTTTTTACATCTGCAAAAAAATCTTTACATATTAAAACTAGCATGTTACATAGAGATTTCAAATAATTACAAATATATTTGTTAAGTCTAATTTATTATGTAAAAGCCACAATTACAGAAAAATGGAATTTTAGTACTCAAAAGCCGATATACTATGATTTACCTAAGATGATTGCTGGATATAAAAGTGTTTATTGGGTCGACAAGTATATACATATGAAAGACTCAATGACCACCTTTGCATGTATACAAAACATTTCTGGTTTAAAAAGTACGTAAACTTTCTTTACATAACAAAATAAAGGTGATGTAAGGTATAAGAAAGCTAATTTACAACGGAAAATACATCTTTGGTATTATTGTATAAAATAATGATTTTTTACATCTGCAAAAAAATCGTTAGATATCAAAACTAGCACATGACATAGAGTTTTCAAATAATTACAAAAATATTTGTTAAGTCTAATTTATTATGTAAAAGTTAAATCACAGAAAAATCGAATTTTAATACTCAGAAGCCGATTCACTACGCTTTACCTAAGATGATTGCTGGATATAAAAGTGTTTATTGGGTCGACAAGTATATACATATGAAACACCCAATAACCACCTTTACATGTATACAAAACATTTCTGATTTAAAAAGTACGTAAACTTTCTTTACATAACAAAATAAAAGTGATGTAAGATATAAGAAAGCTAATTTACAACGGAAAATACATCTTTGGTATTATTGTATAAAGTAATGATTATTTACATCTGCAAAAAATCTTCACATATTAAAACTAGCACATTACATAAAGTTTTCAAATAATTACAAAAATATTTGTTAAGACTAATTTATTATGTAAAAGCCACAATTACAGAAAAATGGAATTTTAGTACTCAGAAGCCGATACACTACGCTTTACCTAAGATGATTGATGGTTATAAAAGTGTTTATTGGGTCGACAATTATATACATATGAAAGACCCAATAACCACCTTCACATGTATACAAAACATTGCTGGTTTAAAAAGTACGTAAACATTCTTTACATAACAAAATAAAGGTGATGTAAGGTATAAGAAAGCTAATTTGCAAGGGAAAATACATCTTTGTTATTATTCTATAAAATAATGATTTTTTACATCTGCAAAAAAATCTTTACATATTAAAACTAGCATGTTACATAGAGTTTTCAAATAATTACAAAAATATTTG
>NW_022876948.1:0-1350 GCF_010883055.1 Belonocnema kinseyi
CATATAATTCATTTTTCTTCCCTTTCGCTATCCGTCATTCTAATTAACGTGGCCAGGCTGTAAGATAAATTTTTAGGGGTCTGGCTGGCGCCCATATCCGAAACATGATATACGTTCTTCACGGAATTCAGCTGCCATTAACCCGAACCAGGCGGTGAAAGTGAGAGTGGGCAAGCGATGTTGGATTGCACCCGGGCGATAAAGTCAAGGTACCTAAAGCAGCTTTCGGTTGGCTTCGATGATAAGGCGGAAAAGCGATGGAGGCGTCGTTGGTGACCGTAAAGGGGTTGTAGGTCCTCTTCTCATTCCCTACCCGATTCTACAGGACTGTATATGAGCCACAACGTTATAAAACCTTAATAGTATTCAGTATCAATAAATTTGGATACGTTTAATTAAATAATATTATAATTATTAAATACAATATTTGACAGTGAATTTAAGACTACTACGTTGATATGTTTAAGTTTAAGACTTAAGGTTTGAGTTTGCGTTTACAGTTTTCCCCGTCTAAGTGCCTGCGTATTCTCAGGACAGACAGTTTTGAGGCAGGATATTTTATGAAATTGCAGCCATGTGCACCTTGCGGTAGGAATACTATAAAAAAGACAATTTATGCAGGGGAAATTCACATGATAACCATTCAAGAAAATTCTTCAATCCAAAAATTTGTATAATATTAAAGAAACACAATTTAACTCAGAGAGCTTGAAAAAAGTGTCAATCCGACATGACCACATTCGGATTATCTTTCCTCAGATTTGGAAGCTTCTTTTTAGTAAAACGATTTTTCGTACACATTCAATCTTAAAAATAAGTCAGCAGCGAAAAATCTTTTTGTATTCAATTTAAAAAAAAAACAATTTTTAAATCATTTATTTTATTTTCTGTCACCATGAATTCAAAAAGAAATTTTTTAATAATTATGTCTATTCTTTACGTCCAAGCCTAATAATATTTGAACCCACATCGGAAGAGACCGTTTTTTATTTGTAATTTTTGCTTTTTTAAGTTTTCAAATTATAAAATAAAACAATAAATTATTAGGTGAGATTAGGTGCTGGAAATCTGCAGATTATGCGATATTCGACGATATACTAAGAAGAATTAATAACTAAAAATATTCTAAGCAAACTTTAACTAAATTTATTTTTGTCATACCGGCAAGTATTATTATGTTATTCAATTCACGAAAAATAAAAAAACAAGTACATAACTTTGGTCTCAAATCGTAGTCAAGCATGTACATAGCATGTACAGTCTGTCAAGTTAAAGCGTGGGTGGCTTTACTCGCAGTCGGTAAGGTGTATCGACATGATTTTGGTGTCAAAATATTAAGAAGAGCTCCCT
>NW_022876949.1:0-1368 GCF_010883055.1 Belonocnema kinseyi
TAAAATTGGAATATTCTTCAATTTTAAACAAATTCCGAATCGTGTTGTGAAATCAATTATGATTCACTTGTGAATCCTTGGTGTCCACTTCAATTAAAAAAAAATCATACTTTATATTCGCAGTTGATAAACTAAAAACGATTTCTATCTAAAATTATCAATTTAAAACGCTTCTAATTTTTAATTTTCCAGGTCTTCAAAACTGCATTCTAAAATTCGAAATTGAAAAATGTACACTTAAATTTTATAACTTAAACGGAAAATTCTGAAGTGAAAGATTTTCGAATTACGTACTGTAAACTGAATGATATAATAGGAAAAAACCAATTTAAGAATTTAAAAAAAAACTGACCAAATCAAACTTGGGCCAATTTCTTTTCTAAAAATTCATAAATTTCCCGGTCAAAAAATTAATTCACTGCCATTTGCCTATTTTTCCCAGCCTCACAAAATCCCCGTCAATTCCCGTTCTAGCTCCAACCTGTTTCAAATAAAAATTTATAAGAATATTTTACTTACTTTTCACATTAGTAATGTATAGCCTTTAAAATTGAATTGTTTTAGGTCAAACATAAAAAAGTAGAAGAAATTTTTCTGTTTATAGCGTTTTTATTATATATTGAACAATTTAAACCTCTGAACTTTTTTTCAAGTTGTTTAAAAACTGTTTTTTAAATACTTTTTGTGTATAAGAAACAATTTTCTTCCATCTAATAACTATTTTGGAGTAGAAAGAAGTGAAAAGAAACACAATAATTATAAAATCTGACTTTTTGTTTGTGATTTCGTGATAAAGGAAACAACTATTTATAAAATAATTTATAAAAAGGGCTTATAATTTTTGCCCAAAAAAAATAATTTCCAAATAGTTTAAGCTGTACTACTGGACCTTGCTTTCAACCGGAAACGTATTTATTTTTTATATTTACCTTCCCAAGGATGAGTGTTGTCAAAATTGAAAAGCTAAACTTTACCAGAAAATGCGTTTGCATTTGAAGTTTAGCTTTGAATCTTAAAGAGAAATTGTAATTTCGTGCTTATCCAATTTGAAATTTATTATTTATGAATTAAAAAATTGAGAAATAACAAAGGGCAAAATAAAGATAACAAACATGCATTAAAGGGATTGCGAGGTTGCTTTGTTTACCTTCTTTCCTTACTTATTTTTTTGGTACGTAAAGTTTAACTTTTTATTTATATGACATTTTATTATTGTAAAAAAAAATCGCGATAGTCAAAGAATGACATTTTGAACCTTGGTGCTTCATAGGTGAATTTTAATTCATGATTTCTGAACATCCTTGATTATGTCTGGTTTCATCCAAACATTATCCAATTCGTGAATTTGTTTTCATTTACTCCTTATTA
>NW_022876950.1:0-1079 GCF_010883055.1 Belonocnema kinseyi
CCAAAGAATATTAATTTTCAACTAAAAAGTTGCATTTTCAAACAAAACAAGATTTTTGTTGAATTTTCAATTCCAGAATAGTTGAATTTTCAAAAAAAAAAAGATTCTATAAAAAAAATGGTTAAATTTTCAACTAGAATGATCAATCTTCAGCAACGAAAATCTTTTGTTTTTAAAGTCTTAACTATAAAATATTTTGACTTTAAATTTTAAAAAAGTTGAATTTAACTAAAATTGATGAATTTTCTAAAAAACAGTCAAATCCTCAACCAAAGAATATTATTTTTCAACCAAAAAGTTGCATCTTAAAACAAAAAAAGATTTTAGTTCAATTTGAAACAGCAAAATAGTGGAATTTTTTGACAAGAAAGTTGAATTTTTATTTTAAAAAAAGATGATTTTTTAACAAAATTGTTAAATTTTCAACTAGAATTATGAATCTTCAACAAAAAATGTATTTTGTTTTTAAAATGGGTTCCCCTTTAACAAAGTAATTACATTTTCAACCAAAAAATATTTTATCTCTAAATTAAAAAAAAAACTCAATTCAGCACTAAAATTCATGAATTAAAAAAAAAGTTAGATTGCCAACAAACAATATTAAGTTTCAACTAAAAGTTACATTTTCAAACAAAACAAGATTTTAGTTGAATTTTCAATTCCAGAATATTTGAATTTTCAAAAAAAAAAAATGATTCTATAAAAAAAATGGTTAAATTTTCAACTAGAATGATGAATCTTCAGCACCGAAAATCTTTTGTTTTTAAAGTTTTAACTAAAAAATATTTTGACTTTAAATTTTTTAAAAGTTGAATTTAACTAAAATTGATGAATTTTCCAAAAAACAGTCAAATCCTCAACCAAAGAACATTATTTTCCAACCAAAAAGTTGCATCTGAAAACAAAAAAAGATTTTAGTTCAATTTGAAACAGCAGAATAGTGGAATTTTTTGACAAGAAAGTTGAATTTTTATTTAAAAAAAAGATGATTTTTTAAGAAAATTGTTAAATTTTCAACTAGAATTATAAATCTTCAACAAAGAATTGTTTTGTTTTTAAAATAGGTTCACCTTTAACAA
>NW_022876951.1:0-4628 GCF_010883055.1 Belonocnema kinseyi
ATAAAAATAATAATAAAATAATAATAATTATTATTTAAATTTAAGTAATGCAATGAAAATATTTAAAAACTTTAATTTTACACTGGTTTAAAAAATACAAGTTTTGATTGATATTTCCAAATAAAGTTAGTTTTGCACATGCCAAATTAAAATTATTACATCAGTATTGAGGAAAAGCAACAAAAATGCATTTGAAATTTCCGTGACACACGTATTTTTGAGAAAAGAAATTTTTAAGCTTTTATTTGAATATTCATTAACAGATTCATTTTCGATATTTACATTCTCATCAGCGAAGGTATTAGACTTGTGTCAAATTTGACCCCCCCCCCCCCCCCCCCCCCCCCCCCCGCTGTCAAATGTCCACATTTTGAGACCCCCAGGAGCCGAAAAACAGGTTATTACTAATGTTTCTGTCTATCTGTCTGACTGTATGTACGTATGTCAGACTGTGGGCACGATAACTTTTGAAAAATCTTATATTCGATTGGCCTTTGGCATACTCTCTAAGTGTCAGAAACAAAAGGTCAAGTGCGCTAACCAGCCATTTTTGGATAAAAATTCTAAAAGTTAACGTATTTTGAAATTTTTTGAGACCACTTTTTTTCAAAATTTAAAATTTTTCTGTACGGCTGTTCATAGCATTCAAACAGACAAACAATTTATCTCAATGACTTTTTTTGATAAAACCAAAATTTACCAGAGTTATAGCATTTACAACATTTCAAAAAACACACGAAAATCAACATTTTAAGCCAAATAACGCACGATATGAAAAAAGTGAGGGAAAAAAATGTTTATTTTTTCATGCCCTATAAGATTATTAAAAAAAAAGTTTTTGGTTCATACTTGAAGGAGTGCCGCACATTAGGAACAAAAATGACTTGTTTGGTTCAAAATAATGTGCATCCCACAAATCTTCACCGCTTTCGACAAGAAAACTTGGGAAAAAAGCTCATAAGATTTCTAAGAGAGTTATCCAGCCTGATTTTTGAATTAGGTTTTCCATTTTTTTATAAATAAACAAATATGACGAAAAAATGGCCTTTTTTCTATTTGACGTTCCCGGTGGTCGCCAATAACAGGGTCATGGTTGAAATCACTTAAGTTGCATAAAATAGCATTAGTTAAAGATATTCCAATATTAGACAACGTACAAAAAAATTTGTTATCAACAAATTATTTATTGAAAACAATTTTTCGACGATTTTCCATAAATACACGTTTCTTCAAGTCATGTTGCAAGGAATTGGAATCGAAACATTATTATATCAAAAAATTTCTCTTCTAATTATAATTGTTTATGTTATAAACAAATTTAATGTACAAATGCAGTACTCAGGCATTTTTCGACAGAAATATTTGTTTTTTTCTATATCTTATCTTTTTTAATTCAGAAATTTATGATAACCTTAGCAAAATTCATAATTTGTTGATTAATCTTATGATTTTTTAAACAAATTCAATAATAAGATGCATTATTTGGGCGTTTGTTGACAGAAAACTTCGGTTTTTTCAATGGCAGTCTTTTCAGTTGGGAACTTCATGACAATTTCATCAAAATTCATAATTTTTTTATCAATTTTATGATTTTTTGAAAACAAATTTAATAAACAAATGTATTATTGCGGCATCTGCCGACGGAACAATTTTTTTTGTTTCGATATTAGACTTTTAATTAGGATTTCCGTAATAAATGAGGCAGCATTCATGATGAGTTGACAAATTTTATGATTTTTAAAACCAAATTTAACAAGCAATTGCATTATTCGAACATCTGGGGACGGAAAAATTCGTTTTTTTTCGATTTCAGTCTTTTTAATTGGGAAGTTCATGATGATTTCAGCGAAATTCATAATTGGTTGAAAAATTATATATTTTTATTTTAAACAAATTTGATAATCAAATGCATTATTCGAGCATCTGTCGCATGTTATAAATTGTAATAATATACATTTATGGAAATGATATACAACTTGAGATACATATTAGAGTGAGAAGCACGAGATACGTGATGAGCATGTATTCGTTAAAGCCAAAGGAGCTTTAACAAAAAAGAAGTCACTTTTAAAATTTTTTTTCAAATTTTGTGCATAAGTGTATAGAATATACAAAGTCCGAGCGCGGAGCGCAAGGTAAATTTATTATCGAGAGCGGTGTTTGGGATTTTCAATTTAGAAATTTTCAGTTTAAATGTGTTCAATTTTAGGACGTAAAATTTAGAATTTTATTTAAATTTTTAAACAAAAAGAAAGAATTTTAAAAAAATGGTTGAATATTTAGAAATGTGATAAAGTTTGAAAATATATAGTATAATTTTTATTTTTTTATCGAATGACATGAATTCTGAACCAAAAATATCATAAGAGACTTTTGTATTGAAAAAAAATACAACTTTCAAACAAAAAAAATGATTTCGCCATCAGAAAATAAATTTTAAATACAAAGTGAAGAAATTCATATTCAAAAAGACGAATATTTAACAAAACCGTTAAACTTTCATATAGAAAAATAACTTTTTGATAAAATTATAGAATTTCCAAAAATATAATAAAATTTCTAATCAAATAGTCCAATTTTTATTTTTTAACCAAAATTCTGAACCAAGTGAAAGTGAATTCTGAACCAAAAATATAATATTAGACTTCTTAATTCAAAATAATTAACTCATATTTAAAAGAAGATGACTTTTCTGCCAAAACTTGAATTTTTAATTGAAAAGCTGCAATTTTCTATACTAAAAAATGAATAGTCAACAAAAAACATGGCATGAAACAAAACGATTTTCAGCAGAAGGCTTTAATTTCAAAACAAAAAGAAACTTTATAAAAAATTGTTGAATTTTCAAAAATATAATTAAGTTTTCATACAAATAGCCGAATTTTTTACCATAAAATTAATTTTAAGCAAAAAAATATAGTATTCTTTTCTATTACTCAGAATTAACTTTCAGCAGAAAAAGATTATTTCTTTTACTAAAAGAACAGAATTATAAAATATGTATTAGTTTTTTGTAAAGATTTTATCTCGTTAAATTTTATCTATTGAAGTTGAAACCTACATTTTTACTATTTTCTAAAAACTTTTATATTGTTGAAATTAAAGAGCTTCAATTTAAGAAAATACAATTTAAATAATTGAATTTTCAGATTTTTCAATGTTGAATTTATTCAGTTTAAAAATTTTTTCTTCTGAACAATTCAAACTATTAATCCTCAAAACTTGTCTGAAAACTGATTATTTTATCTGTAAAATGTTTCAAATTTTTTTTATAAAATCATAAAAGGAATTTTTTACCTGTTTGTATCAACACGCCTTTTCAACATATTCAATGCATTTTTTGTACATTTTACTAAAGCTTCAATCAATTTATAATTGAAATAAGTGAATAATTCCATGCAGTCGTTCTGCAACTGATGTATGTTTATTTTTGCTGTTCTCTCTACTCTTCCGAATCCTGAAAATTGATTATTAAATATTATGTAACAATTATTATTAATATTTAAAAATAATATTATTCTAATTTCTATCATCTTTATTGAGAAAAGGAAATTTTTTAAATTCATTTTGCGAGCTTAATCGAAATCAGTAATGAAAAGTTTAATAAGATTCCTGGATAAAATATTAGATATATTAGGCAAAGGCAAAAAAATAAATACATTCAAAAAACTTGTGAAAGTCAATTCTTGGCCGATTTTTTATTTTTATTTCAGAAATATTCTTCATTAAATTTTTAAAAAATTAGCATTATTCATCGCACGCTTATAGTTTCTCCATTTAGATAAAAAAACATTTTTAAATAAAAATAACAACTTTGAATAACTATATATTTCTTAAGTTTCTTTCTTTCTTTCTTTTTATAGTTATGTAAATAGAAGTTATCAATATCCTTGACAAAATTCCAAAAGGTTTTTAAAAATTTTTGGTATGTCAAATCAAAATTCTCATAAATAATTCAATTTTAACCGAAATAACTTAATTTTCAACCAAGAAAGATGAATGCTCTACGAAAAAGTCATGCAAAATTAACTTTAAAACCAAAAGAATTTTCAATGAAAAATAGTTACACTTCTTAAAGAAAGATGAGTTTTTAATAAAATAGTTAAATTATCGAACGAAGCCGATTAATTTTCAACCAGTTTTATTTAAAAAAAAAATTCTTCACCAAAAGAGCCCAATTTCATACAAAATAGTATAATTTTAAAGCCAAAGATATGAATTTTCAAGTAAAGTTATCAATCTGTAACAAAAAGAGTTTTTTTTCTAACAAAGTCTTTCAACTTTTTACCAAGTAGTTGAATTTTGATGTAAAAATGTATTCTGAACAAAAAATTTTATATTTGATATTTAAACTACAAAATATTTTTAGAAGAATTTTCAACAAAATAGTTCAATCCTCAACAAAGACTGCGCGCAGATTTTAAGGAATTAATTTTTCTAATTAAAAAATAATTTAAATATTTTTGTGAGAAATCTTGACAAGTTTTTCATTTTCTCAATACCTTTTGAAATTCCTAAAAATTTGGAAATTTTGTTTCAAAATTTTAAAAATTCTACATTTTGTTTTAAATTTTTCATTACTTTTTAATCTTTTTAAAACAAATAAACCGACGTCTTTTATTTCTTTT
>NW_022876952.1:0-1140 GCF_010883055.1 Belonocnema kinseyi
GATTGTCGAACGATATACTAAGGAAATTGGAATGGAATTTGGGTTATACAAATGCGCCAAGGTTTATTTGAAGCGAGGAAAACTTAATGGCATCCCTGAAGAAGCTGAGCTCGTTGATAGAAGCGCCGTACGACACCTTTGCGCTGGAGAGACTTATACATACCAGGGCGTGCCACAGAGCCGCATTCAGGATGTCACATCTATAAAGGATACTCTCCGAAGCAGATACAAACGTCTCATCCGACAGATTTGGTCTTCCGAACTGTCGGCGAGGAACAAAGTATCTGCAACGAACATCCTTGCCGTCCCGGTACTACTCTATTCACTTGGAGTAGTTCTATGGACGAAGAACAAGCTCAGATCTCTTGATATCGGGACAAAAAAGGTTATGCACATGAACAAAAGCATGCATCTTAAGTCTTCCGTTCCGCGACTGTACATCTCACGCCGTCAAGGGGGTCGCGGATAATTGAGTCTTGAATGTCTTCACAACAGGATTATTCTGGGTACAGCACATAGAGTTGCAAATGGAAGAGACCCTCTTCTTAAAATGGTCAGGAATCACGAGGAAGTGGGCAAAGGAGCATTACTGTACAAAGCAGCGGAAGAGGCTGCTGCAACACTCGGACTTGACTTCAGTATTAGGGATGAGCAAAATGCATCAAATATAATCTATCTCGAGTACTCACTCCTGAAAGCCCGGATTAAGAAAGCACAAGAGAAAAACTTTCGTGAACAGCTCCTCGATAAGAGGATGCACGGTATCTTCCACAGAAATGTGAAGAATCAGTGAATGTCTTGTGAGCTAACGTTTGCTTTCCTTAAATCGCCCGGATTGAAGTCTGGTACAGAGGGTTTCATTTTTGCATGCCAAGACGGTGTCATTTCCACCTAAACATACCGTCGCCACATTTTGAGCCAAGACATTCTCGATGATAGCTGCAGGGCGTGCCATGCATACCCCGAGCATTTAGCTCACATACTATCTAGTTGTCCAACACACGCGGAAACGACCTACATTCAAAGGCACAATGCGGTACTAAGAGTACTTTATTACCATTTCTGTCACTCCTACGGCATTCACCTTAATATCGCTCCTCTAAATGCTCCTAGGGAAATTGAGTCAATTGTCGAGAATGG
>NW_022876953.1:0-1199 GCF_010883055.1 Belonocnema kinseyi
CACGTCTTTTTCAATCGCGTAAAAAACATACGTATGACTACACATTCCAATCCCATGCGTGCATAAAAATGCATTGCTTCATTTATGAGAACAATCTAACTTTTAAGTAATTTGAATCATTTTCTTCAAGGACGAACAATTTAGTCACGCGAGAGGTATTTTAGTATGACAATACATTTCAGGATTTTCAATTTGTCAATTCTATTTTAAAGGTTTATATTTTTTAATCATCCCATTTATCTTTTTATAAATTTAAAACTTCTCCCAAACTTTAAAAATTGAATTTTTTACAACTTCAAGACTTTTAAAATAAATATAAAACTAATTTAATAACATAACATTTAATAACATTATGGAAAATAATCGTTGAATGATAAAACTTACTGCTTATTAAAATTAAATTAAAATTATGTAATCCGTCTAAAATTGTCATTTTTCAGTCTGGAGAGAGCTGGAAAAGGCGAAATTTGGAGTAAGGGGCATTTTGGGACATTTTTTTGAATATTGGTTTCAACAAAACTTTTGACCCTAGGGAGAGCTCTAAAGGAGGAATGTTGGACTCAGTGACATTTTTGAAGCTAATGAGAGATGGAGAAGGCGAATTTTGGACATGGGCTCGGGAAAGCTGTATAAGACGAATTTTGCATTCAGGAGCATTTTTTAGTATGGTAAATGCTGTGAAAAAAACGAATTTTGGACTCAGGGAGATTTTGATTTTGGGGAAAGCTGGAAAGGCAAATTTTTATCTTCGGTTCATTTATGAAGTTGGTGAGAGCTGAAAACGGCGAATTTTTATCATAGGTGCGTTTGCAAAGTTGGTGCACTGAAAAAACTAGTTGGTTGGGACAACTAACAAAGTAGTAGGCCCAACTATTTTAGTTTGTAATATATGCCGCTGCTATTAAAGTGGTTGAGGCTACTACTTTTATTCGCAAGATTGGTAGTAGTTGCCCTTACTACTTTATTTGTTCTCGCTACAACTTTCGATGGTGGGTACTACTTTCAAGCAGCTGTGTTTACTACTTCAAATAGTAAGCTTTACTACTTCACTCAGTAAGTCTTACTATTAACTTAGTTATTTTACAAATAAATTAGTGGATCTTACTACTTAAAGTAGTCATCCTTACTATTATATAATCTTATATAATATTGCTATTCAATCTTATATTTTCTTACTATTCATATAATTATATTCATCC
>NW_022876954.1:0-1430 GCF_010883055.1 Belonocnema kinseyi
TATATGTTTACAAACTTCAAACTATTTATTTATTAGAATACCTTCATTGTCGAAGATAAGTTTTTTCCTTCTGGGAGTTTTTTCGGTGAATGGTTTTTCACTGAAATCAAACACTGGATCTGGAAAAGTGGTTTACTTTCATGTGCACTGCATTTAAGCTTCCTTAGTAAGATAATTATCTACGTATAAATAATTTTATTCTTAATTTTTACAAGGAAAAAATATATTAAAATCATCAGATCAGTCGATTTAGAAACAAGATCTGCTAATGAATGTGCAGTTCAGAATATTAAAAGACAGTGCCGTGAACAATAATGTTAAATACAAATTACAAAATTTTTAAACGTTACAATCAAATTGTTCAAAGATTGCAAATATTTGAAATGAAACTTCATATTAAAGCATTTAGAAAACTGCGATGATTATATAGCGGTAATAATACACAAATGAAAGTTATTGAAGTTCAACAATGTTTACATTCTGGCCTGTCAAAATTACGAATTTATGTACTGGGTATTCTAAATTCAACATTTGATAGTTTAAGTTCGGCAGAGTTGAGACATTAAAATTTTGTATAATTTTTTTACGCATAGAGAAAAATCATTATATACCCTATTGTAAAAGGTTTACCGTCAAACAGCAAAAAGTAGGTGTATCGAAATAAGTGCAAAACTGTCAAAAAAATTAAACTGTGAAACTAATTCTGGAGAATTGATGTAAAAGTGTAAAATACTTACTGTTGGCATGCTCCATCTTGAGCACTTTCAATTATAATTACACAACTTGGTGTGTCGCACACGATAATATTACGATGTAAGCGAAACTCTCTATCGATTTTATTATCGACCAGAGGACCAACAACAACAAGACAACCAACAAGAAGACGACATATAGAACCATCTTTGCCGGCGCGATCGTGCTCTCGCTTAATGTTAGGTTGAGAATTTAGTAAGGTGGGAACAAAATGTCCGGTCCTACTTACAAACTACGTCCTAACTACTCTGAAATTATAAAACATTTTTTTTACAACAATTTGAAAACTGATGCTCCTTGACAAGTTTAGATCGGAAATATATCAGAACTTTCGTCTGGTGAGTTCGCACTATTTTCTGCAGCGTAGGGCTGTTATTCAGCGGTGTTGAACCAAGATTCGACACTCTAGGCGTGAACATTGTCGATAGAACAGAACACGATAGCTCAGAAAAGTTACAACACTCTACAGGAGAATAAAAATGTTGATATTCTCTGTTTCCGGAAATTGGTTTTACGACAATTTTCTTCGGGACAGTCGATATATTACATTCTCATCAGAAAAGGTATTAGATTTGTGTAAAATTTGACCACTCTAGTTTTTGTCAAATGTCCACGTTTTGAGAAACACTGAATCCGAAAAACATGTTTTTACGAATGTGTGTGTCTGCTTATTTATG
>NW_022876955.1:0-1243 GCF_010883055.1 Belonocnema kinseyi
ATCAGCCTTGGAGGAGATTATGTTGAGAAATAAAAAAAAAATTCTTAAAAACGTTGTTTTTCTTGGTCAGGCCGGAAACTTATCAATCCACCCTCGTAAATCATGATCCTTTCGTTCTTATGAGATGCAGACTAGTTAAAAAATGGAACTCAGGAAGTTATGGTTTAATTTAGTTTTAATTAGCAGAATTAGTTTATTGGCATAATTTGAAGAAATTGTGAAAAAGATTAATGAAAATCGGTTATTATTTAGAGTAATTATGGAAACATTGAACTATATACAAAAGTGCACCCTTTGCCGAAAACTTGACATTGAAGTTATTTAAACAAATTCCATTTATTTAAATAAATGAAAATTAATGAAATAATCGTAATAAATATTTTACTAGACCAATAGTAATAATTTTTAGATAAAAAAACAAATTCTCAAAAACAAAATTATTGAAACAAATTCTATTTGTTTAATGATTGAAAATTAATTAAAAAATGATGATAAATGTTCAACCGGATGAATATTGATAATTTTAAGTAAAAAAAGGCCAGAATACAGTGCTCAAAAGGTCGATTTTATGAAGAATTAACATTTTTGGTTTCAAGAGTAGTTTTCAGGTACTCGTGGGGGTGTGTAGGGGTGTCAAACCCATATGTCTGATACGTGAAATTCTTCGTTGAATAATGCTCTACACTCTTCAGGACCCCATACTTTCCTTCACATTTTTCAAATCCTACAAAATTATTACAAAAACTCAAAAAAGTGATTTTTCCCCATGAATTTTACATGGAAAACTTCAAGTCAAAACCGGCACCTGTTAAAATAAAAAAATAAAAAAATGAAAATTTATGGAATTTCTTTTTTCGTATTTGGAATGAAATGGGGAAGGGGGGGGGTCGTTGCCCTCTAAAAAAATTTTTAATCCACCCTTATACAGCCATAAGAATAATTTTACGCGTTCAAGTTTACATTGCTTTCTTTTAAGTTATCGAAAAGAAAACTTCTCAAGTAATTACAAATTGTTGAAACAAGTACAAATGTATTAAACATATTTATTAAAGGTTTAAAAATTATACAATTATTCATGTATGGGTATGTGTAAATATACAAAGGTGTGAAAATATGCAATTGAACAATGCTGTTACTTTGTTAATTTTGTCCATTTATATTTGAATAAAATATTTACCAATAATATCTTGAACCTCAATTTTTGTTTTAATTAAATACATATATTGATTAAGGCTTATTATTC
>NW_022876956.1:0-2735 GCF_010883055.1 Belonocnema kinseyi
AACCTTCTCCTTTTCCATGTTTTGTTTAAACTCGTTTAATTTATCTACCCCCCAGATTCCCATTTTCGTGTTTCGTTCGCACCCTTTTTCCTTTCTCCCTCTTCTGCGCTTACTGAAGCCTCTTCTTGAAATTATTTAAAATAATTTGAAACACGATGTAGAATTTTGCAGATTTAAAAAAAGTTAAGCTTTTTGAGAATTGTAAAATATTTAGAAAGAATAACAAAAATTGTTGTGATTGCTAAGAAAATTGAAAATGATTTTTTATTTTGAAAAATTAATTTTAAGTGTGTATTTGAAATGATTTTAGGAAATTAAAAAAAAAGAATCAGGACGATTTGAAAGCAATTTTTTTATTTTGCATTTTTTTTAATTTTAGAAAAAAATCTAATTAACAAAATATATCAATGTTCAACCCAAAAGTTTACTTTTTAACAAAATAGATTAATTTTCTATCAAATAATTGATGCTTTAACTAAGACAATGTACACGATAAAGTTTCAACCGAAATTCGTGATTCTTTAACCAAAAATGGAACAGATTAATTGTCAGGTTCAAAAATGTATTTTCAAGAACACATGAAACATATTTTCATCAGAATAGTTAAATAAATTAAATTTTTTCTTATTAAGGATTCATAATTATAGTTCATGTATTTTGTTAGAAATTGACCTTGTTTGTTAGAAAATTTATTTTTTTGGTTGGAAATGTATCATTTAACACTTTGTAGAAAATTTATTTTTTCGGTTAAAAATTATTTATTTTAATCTGAAAATGTAACTATTCTAGGATTGATAAAAAATTAATCGTTTTTATCTGGAAATTGAACTATTCCATTTTTGTTGAAACTTTATCTAATTTATCAAAATAAATCTAAATTATCGAATTTTTCAAAATAAAAAATCATCTTCAATTTTCTTAGCAATCACAACAATTTTTGTAATTCTTTTTAAATATTTTGCAATTCTCAAAAAGCTTAAAATTTTTTTAAATCTGCAAAAATCGACATCGTGTTTCAAATTATTTGAAATAATTTCAAGTTGTAAATTGTTTCAAATTATTTGAAATAATTTCAGGTTGTCAATTAATTTTGAATCTTTTTTTAAATTAAAATTGTAGCGTTTAAACTTAAAATTGAGCTCATTACAAATTTAACAATTCAAGGCTGTCTATTTCGAAACATTCTGTTGAAATTTGTATAGTTTTTAACAGTTGTTTGTAATGGATTGTTTTAAATAAATGGTCAAATATTGTTGATAATTAATGAAATTTTCTTTTTTTAATTAAAAAATTTCAAACTGAATGGGTAAAAAATAAATTCTTTTTAGACTGAAATAATATTTGAAGTCATAATTGAGAATAGATTTATAAACTAATATCTATTAATTCTTTAATTTTGCACGGATTCAGAATCATCTTGTAAAATCATTTATTTTTCCATTTTTAATACCTTAAATTAAATTTAAAAAAACATTTTATTTTAAAATGTTTTAACTAATACAATATACCGGATAAAGTTTCAACCAAAAATGGAATAGTTCAATTTCCAGATAAAAACTGTAATAAAAAATTGAATTGAACAAGAAAAAAACAACAAATTTTCAACAAAATTGTTGAATTTTCAAGGGAAAAAGTGAAATTTTTACCAAGAAGATTAATGTTCTATAAAAAACAATTTTCGAACTTAACTAATATATACAATTAATTTTTAATGAATCCTATAATAGTTACATTTTCATATCAGATGAATTTTTGACATGAATAATGAATTTTCAACGAAATTATTTAATTTTCAAGTCAAAAAGAGGAATTATCTACAAAAAGTTGAATTTTTTAAGCGAAAAATATGAGTTTTCAATCAAAAAGTTAAACTTTTTACCAAATAGTTAAATTTTCAACCATAATTAAAAAACCTTGTTGAAAAAAAAATTATTTTATTTTACAAAGTAGTTCAACTCTTAGGACTTTTAAACCAAAGAAGATGTACAGTTGATATTTCAACCAAACAATTGCATTTTTGACCAAAAATGATACATTTTCAAACAAAAAGATTAAATTTCTACCAAACAAGGTCAATTTCCAACAAAATACATGAACTTTCAACGAAATTATTCAATTTTTAATTCAAAAAGAGGATTATCTACAAAAAAGCTGAATTTTTAACCCAATTTAAATGAAAATAGTTGAATTTTCAACTATAATTATAAATCCTCAATAAGAAAAAATTAATCTTCTACTAAGTAGTTCAACTTTAAGCGAATAATCGGATTTTCCACCCAAAAATTATGATTTTAATTTTTAACAATACAGTTGGATTTACAACAAAACGACTTTGCAACCAAAAAACATTTACAGCTTATAATTCATCCGAAAAACGTAATTTTTAATCAAAAAGTTTAAATTTTTCATAAAACGATTTAATTGCTACAAAGAAAGACTAATTTTTAACAAAATACATGATTTTTAAACCAAAAATGGTATAGTTTAATTGTCAGTTTCAAAAATTTATTTTCAACGAAAGAGATGAACCTTCAAATAAAAATTTTAACAAAGTAGTTGAACTTTTGATAGAAAAGAGCACTTTTTTCACAAAATAATTACATTTTCAACAAAATAATTAATTTTTCAACCAAATAATTGAGTTTTTATCCAAACGAGATGAATTCCAAAATCGCCGATTTCTTTCATTTCTTTCAAATGCGAATCAAGATATAAATAAGACTATTATAATATAA
>NW_022876957.1:0-1787 GCF_010883055.1 Belonocnema kinseyi
AAATGAAGACAAATCAGCTGTGACCAAGTGTATTCATTATTGCGCATGCGCATGTAACCTGTGGCGCCATCTGTTGGCATGACGCACAACCTGACGCTTCTCGCATATTATTTAAAAAGCGGTTTATTTTCGCTTAAAATCGACCAAAGTGTGCATTTGTTTATATAATTTATTTATAGAATAAACAACTATTGCTGGTTTGTAAATTTTTGTTTAGAAAACATCATTGTAAATATGATTTCAGCAAGGTGAGAGAAAAAACCGATTAATTTTTGTTTAAAAACGTCCAAAATGTGAATTTGTTTATATAATTTGTTTATAAAATGAACGAATATTTATGGGTGGCAAATTTTTTTTCGAAAAAATCACTGCCAACATAATTGCAATACAATAGGAAGAAAAAACGGTTCCTTTTCGCCTAAAAACGGCCAAAATGTGCATTTGTTTATATAATTTGTTTATAAATAAACAAATATTGATAGGTGGCAAATTTTTTTTTCAGAAAACATCACTAGCAACATAATTGCAACAAGGTAGAAAGAAAAAACGGTTTCTTTTCGCCTAAAAACGGCCAAAATGTAAATTTGTTTATATAATTTGTTTATAAAATAAAAAAATAACATTTAATGTTAAATTTAAATATTCAAGTATCATCCTCACAATGAAAGCAAGCGATTTCAGAGCAGAAATATACGTTGAAGCCGAATAACCCTTAATGTCGAGTATTTGTTAATAAAATTTGTTTATAACAATTAACTATGCAAGTTAAGAATTTTTTTATATTTCTTATACCCCTGTGCACTAAATTCAAGGGACGAGAAGTATAAGAAAAATTTTGTCTAGAAGATAAAAAATGAAATTAGAAAAATCGACATTTTTTTCGATGTTTGCATTAAAATAAAAATTAAATAAACAAACAAATAAAAAATCTACTCTCACCAATTTCTGAAAAATTTAGTTCTGAATTTTTCAAAAAAAAATTCTAAAATCGGTGCATAATAGCGTTCTAAATGTCATTTTGAACCTCGTTTTCCGATTTCACCCCACTGTGCAGCCCCACGTTAGGCACCAATGTGAGAATATTACTTTATAAACTGAAATAAAATCAACACCCACCTTCGGTACTGCATCTTCCGGACCCTCATATCCTAGAACAAATTCTCCATAAGCATGTTGGGCGCCATGCTCTTCGTAGCCACTCAAAAACCTCAGAAATTTATAATAAAAACATGCTAAAGCGAAATTTTAAAATTAAATAATCCTACAGTAAAATTTAACACACGCAAAATTAGACAACAAAATTCAACCACAGAATCTAAATTTTCGTTAAATACAGTATACTGGAACAAAATTACTCTATCTCAGTACTGAAAATTTAGTTGAGGGTAGATGGGGCAGTCGATGGTAAAAGTAACAGAAATCCCTAAATCAGTTTTCCTGGTAATCCATAATCGTATTTGTCCAAGCGACAATTCTACTCTACTGTACGATATAGATATTAGAAAAACTTATAGTTCAAACACAGAAACTCTACATACCACTATCTATTTATACTATACTAACTAATCTGCAATACGTTAGGCCCTTTCCGCCAGTGCCACTCCACGACGCTTAACTAAAAATCATTTAATTAACAGTATTCTATCGAATAGGGGCTAATCAATTTAGGAACAAAGGGGATGGGCATTGTAGTGTCGTGTGACATTACGGAAATCAAACAACGCCATCTGAGGACCACAAATAAAACTAAATTTGATTTCAAATTTAAGAAATGTGTTTGGTATGAA
>NW_022876958.1:0-2862 GCF_010883055.1 Belonocnema kinseyi
ATTGTCGGGAGCCCTGCGCGTTCTGTTGTTTTGAACCGCACTTACTACAACTATGTTTGGTGTTGTCATTGTTGTTCCCACGAGAAGCTAGGGAAAGGGGTAATTCGTAGTCGGTAGTCGTCCATCCTAGTAGAGCCCCGCATGCAAGGATAAGGCTGCTTACTCTGAGAGGTCGCCCGGTATCCCAGAGTCACCGTTCTAGACACCTCACCCAGGTGCCATTCAGCTTTCGGCACGGTTTTCACACCTCCGCTTGGGGGTTAATTCCTTCGGGACCATCCCTGGATAATTGTCCGCGACAGCCTATTTATTTTTGTAACCATATTCAGCAGAAACCCTTGGTACAGGGACCTGCTATCCGCAACCCGAGGACGCGTTCGGTGGCTTTGTCATAGGCCCTTCGGTTTGATTCTAGAGGAATCAAAACCGAACCAAAGATGACAGCCATGAATTGTAATAACTTATGTCCAATTGAAAAACTTCATCAAGATAATTTGTATATCTTGTTAAAATCTACTAAAAACAACACTGCGAAGACTGTATGGCTGGCACAACAAAACTATTTTGTTGAGCTAACAAAATTTTGTTGTTTAGACCTTTTGTTGTCCAAACAAAATTGTTTTGTTAGCATAACCAAATTTTTTTGGTAAGGCAACAAAATTCGTTTGTCACTTCAATACAATATTTTGTTAGTTCAACAAAATTTATTTGTTAAACGTTGCTAAATATTTTTAAGGTCAAAAACATACTTTTTGTACTCTCAGAACCTGAATCATTCGATGTTGAACTGTAGATACCTTTATCCCTTAAGACTATATAATCTCGTAGCTGTGTTAAAATTTTATTTGTATTCCAAGCACTTTGTTTGCCAAGAGTTTCTCAACGAAACTACTCTCAGGCGTGAGAGCCCCAAATGTATCTTTATCAATCCCATGCGCTACGAAAAGAAAGATAAAATTGTCTACACTCTACGATGAATGGACAATTAAACTATTTTATTTACGAGGTATCAAGTATCAAAGTATCAAAGTATCAAGTATCAAAGATGTAAACGTGCGTTTACATTATATTTTAGACTATGATTTGGATGCTTACTTTTGAAGGTGTCGATGAGACAGTGTAGACCCCACTCCTCCAGAATTAGACGGGTCGCGTTATCCATAATGTTTATTCACTCAGATTAGCTTAAACAGCATGTTTGACGTGACCGGAGTACGCGACTGCACCGGTATTATCCGTTATCATGGAAATTAAATTGCACACCTTTGCACGTGGTCTCACTGAACGAGTGCGCATGCGTGGTTGCATCTTTTTGTGGCCTAACTAAATAGTTTTGTTAGCTCAACAGAAATTTTTTTCGGGACAACAAAATAAGACTTAACAAAATAATTTTGTGTTAAGAACCAAATATTTTGTTCAACAAAATAATTTTGTCCTAACAACCAAAATTTTGCCCTGACAACAGAAGCTGCTAAACAAAATGGTTTTGTTCCGAATAATAAATTTTTTTCTCAGTGAAGGCTTTAAACTTATGGATCTCTTAAAAATCCAAAATTGCATATTTTCGAAAATGTTCCAACTTTTGGAACTTTGTTCTAATTAAGAAATTTCATGACAATAGTTTCGAAAAACATATATTTTATATCTAGTAGAAGTTTGGATTGATATTTCTTAACCTATTAGAAAAAATTTTTTCCCTTTTTTTGAAAATTTTCAAAATGTTGAAAAGCATATAACTTTTTGAAGTTTTATCGAATTTAAAAATGTCAGCAGGATAATTTCCAAGTCTTTTTGACGCGTACCAGAAAATTTGACAAAAATTTCTAAAACTGAACATTGAACATTTTATTTGGATAACTTGCAAGTCTTCTACCCATCTCCACGGATAAACTTTCAGTTCTAAAATTTGATGGTATAATATTTATTTTTACAATACGACAATAGCAAGCCAGGATATAGAGTTACTATTGCAAGAATCACTATTGTGAATATTAAACTCTGAAGTTATCATGTCTATTGAAATATAAAATAAATGATTAAATAATTGCACTTATACCAAAAAAAACTAACTATAATCCCTAAGAAAGACAGTGAATTTTACAAAACACAATAGTAAAAACATTCTGTCTATTTTCATTCTACGCATTTCTAATTTTTCCTATCGAAAATAGGAAAAACTTCTATGGTCGAAAGAGCAAAATAAAAATAAATTCACTTTACGCACTATTCATTTTACACATTGAACATACAATTAGATATTTATATTTTATTCTAAGCTGAAAGAGAAAAAATCTTGTTGGAAGATATCAAGTCCTGGCGAGAATTGAACACATGTCTCTGGGGCAGCAGAACGGAGATATTTCTCTGTGATAAAACAAATTATAAGATTTAGGAATTTTATCATCTTCATGAAATTCGGCGCGTGCAATGACGTCATTTGGTACTGAATCTCGAAGCACTACATTCAATTGTATATTCTTTTATTGCAGCTTCCCATTGAAAATGGTAATTTTTCTTACCTGTTTTGCAACTTATGTTATTTTAAATGCTAGTTATTGCAACTACGGTTTTATCATTTAATTTTTGAATATCACTTTTTTCAACTTCAGTCTGCTATAAAAAAATATGAATTTTTCTAACTATAAATGACAATTATTAGGTTTATAGTATATTTATAAATGAAATGGAAAATGTATTTCTTCCTATGGCTGCGGTAATAATACTATTTTCTCGGCTATATCCTAGATTGCCATCGAACTTTTTTTCATTTTGGTATAAATAAACTTTCTTAAAATTGTGCTTCGATATGCAGTTACTGGGAAATTCGGAAACGTATTTAAAGATAAGTAATTCATAGCAATT
>NW_022876959.1:0-1366 GCF_010883055.1 Belonocnema kinseyi
GATTAGTTACTATGTTTATTTGTAAGTCCAAAGTTTTCGGCCAAAAATATTGTGTAGTTTGGAAGTAACGCTCGGGTGAATTGTAAAACACATAACCTCGAAGTATACACGCACGTTGTTAGCAATATCAAAAATGTTTTGATAAAAAAACACAAAAAACAATGTGCGGGGACGTTCGTTATCATGTTCTCTATCATTTCCCCAATTTTTAGGAGAAAATATTTATTATTCTAGAAAAAAATCCGGGGGAACCTAAAACTGGTAAAATCGACAATTTTCTAAGTATCACATGCCCTTAAGTATGCTCAAAGATTAAGTTTCTCAAAGCTCTGTATCTTGCGCGCTCAATTTTCGACAGACATTTGTAAACAGGTTTTGTTCAATCTTTTTCTTACATTCTCATAAGTTATGATTGAGAAAGTATTAGAACTGTCGGAAATTTCACATCACAGTTTTTCAACGGATCTCCACGTTTCGAAACCCCCTGATTCCGAAAATCAGGTTTTCACGACGCGTATGTCTGTCTTTCCGTCCGGCCGTCCGTCCATCCGTAAACACGGTAACTCTCGAAAAAATGAACGAATCAAATCCACCTTTGGCACACTTTTTTTAGGCCCTAAAAGAAAGGACGAGTTCGTGAACCAGCCAGTTTTGATAAAATTTCAAAAAGTGAGCGCATTTTCAATATTGTTGAGACCACTTTTTCTGAATTTGAAAATTCTATGTACGGATGTTTATATTGTTAAAAAGAACAAACAATTTATCCTGATGACTTTTTTTGATTAAAAGAAAAAACTATGTGGGATACGAAAAAAGATGAATCAAGAAAAATTGTTATCCCAAAAAAGATCTACAATTTCGTTAAGAATCACTTCTTTATAGGACGCGTACTTTTTGTTTTATTCGTGAAAAATAACGTTGAAAAAAATAATTTTTAATGGAAAAAACGACGAAAATTACGAGAAAAAAAATTCAGCAAAACCTGTTTACAGTCGTCTGTCGGAAATCGAGCGCGCAGCGCGAGTGTCACGATCAGAATCTGTACCTCAAAGCCTACAGAACTTTGAGAAATATAATCTTTGACTATACTTAATTAAGTAGACAATTCAGAATATGAAGATGCATATAAATGCTGCCATATAAAAGAAATCTTTTTGTTAAAGTTTTTTTCAAGCAGTCCAAATTCAAAGAATAAATATCCGAGTGCGAAGCGCGAGGTGTAATTATGTGCGAGCGAAGCTAGCCGGACGCGATGAGAATGTACCCGCGAAACGGGCAGATTTTTCTCGTAACTTTCATCTTTTTCCACACTTTCTTTAATTTCCAATGTTATTTTTCACGAATAAAACATAAAGTACGTGTCCTA
>NW_022876960.1:0-1015 GCF_010883055.1 Belonocnema kinseyi
CGGAACATCCCGTTTTCAACCCCCAAAATATTGAAAAATCGACAGAAAAATCAAAAAAATTCTCTAACTTCCAGACCTAAAATTTTATGCTTCAGAATGGTTCCATCGAATGTAAAAAGACACTGAAAAAAGTTTCATTCCCCTATTTCATCCGGAACACCCCGTTTTCTACCCTAAAAATATTGAAAAATCGGAAAAAATTTCCTAAAATCCAGACCTTAAATTTTATGCTTTAGAATGATTCCATCTGATGTCCAAAGACACTAAAAAAAGTTTCATTCTCCTATTTCATGCGGAACACCCCGTTTTCAACTCTCCAAATATTAAAAAATCGACGAAAAATTCCAAAAAATTCCCTAAAATCCGGACCTAAAATTTTATGCTTCAGAATGGTTCCATCTAATGTCCAAAGACACTAAAAAAGTTTCATTCCTCTATTTTATTTGGAGCACCCCGTTTTCAACCCTCAAAATATTGAAAAATCGACAGAAAAATCCAAGAAATTCCCTAAAATCTATACCTAAAATTTTATGCTTCAGAATGGTTTCATCTAATGTCAAAAGACACTGAAAAAAGTTTCAATCCCCTAATTCATTCGGAACACCCCGTTTTCTACCCTAAAAATATTGAAAAATCGGAAAAAATTTCCTAAAATCCAGACCTAAAATTTTATGCTTCAGAATGATTCCATCTGATGTCCAAAGACACTAAAAAAAGTTCCATTCCCCTATTTCATCCGGAACACCCCGTTTTCAACCCTCCAAATATTGAAAAATCGACGAAAAATTCCAAAAAATTCACTAAAATCCGGACCTAAAATTTTATGCTTCAGAATGGTTCCATCTAATGTCCAAAGACACTAAAAAAGTTTCATTCCTCTATTTCATTTGGAACACCCCGTTTTCTACCCTCCAAATATTGAAAAATCGACAGAAAAATCCAAAAAATTCTCTAAAATCCAGACCTAAAATTTTATGGTTCAGAATGGTTCCGTCTAATGTCAAAAGACACTGAA
>NW_022876961.1:0-4029 GCF_010883055.1 Belonocnema kinseyi
ACGCCAATTAGCACAAATGGTAAGTTCCGACAGTGCCTACAAGTGTGCCTACTGGCCGCTAGATGGCAATACCGGTTTCATATGTATACACCTGGTAGATATAATGAATTATTGAGTTACGCCTGATGAAAAATATACAAACAGTTGAAAATTTCAGAAATAACCACAACATTCTATCAATTAGTCACAAAGAATATTATTAACAATGGTAATAAATATTTAAAAGAATTATTTTTGTTAACTTGAATTCATTATTACTTCACTTCTATTGAAAATTGGAGAAAAAGCCAGAAATTTTGGAAAAAAACGTCACCTTTCTAGCATTATTCAAATATAGTATTATTATTAATAAATAGTTTAAGCAATTAATTTGCTTGACTCTATTTAATTACTTAACTTATGTTAATTGAAAATTTGACTAAAGTGCATTTTTTATACGGCAATTTTGTAGAACTACAAAAATATAAATTATGAACAATAATAGTGATTTTTTTAAACAATCGCTTTTGTTAACATTGATGAACTATTACTTCCCTCTAATTGAAAATTGGACAACAAGTGGACGATTTTTGAAAATACCGCGTCAGTTTAACTCCATTTTTTTAGAAAAATGCTGAAAACAATATTAAATTGTTTAAACAATTTATGTAAATATCTAGTTATCAGTATCAAATTGTATTTTATGTATCAGAAACAACTGTCATTAAAAAAGCCGCAAAAAGTCATAATTAGAGTCGCAGAACTCATTTTTTCACTTATGGGGGTTAACAAAAAATTAAAAAAGTGTAAATCATTTCTCAGAAGACTTATTCCTGGCAAAAAAAATCATTTTCTGACGCGTCAGAAAATTTATCATGCCAAAACTTTTGTTAATGTATAGTATAATGTGCGTATTTATAAAATTCAAGGAATTCATGGGATTTAAGAAATTCGTGAAATTCACAGAATGTACGGAATTCACAAAATTCACGGAATTCGCAGAATTTACAAAATTCACGGAATTTATATAACGCACGGAATTCAAATAAGAAAATTCACGGAATTCATAGAATCCAAAAATTCACGGAAATCAAGAAATTGGCAGAATTCAAAGAATTCACGGAACTCAAGAAATTCATAATAGTTAAGAAATTTACGAATTTAGTGGACTTCACGAAGTTGATGGAATTTGAGAATTCATGGAATTTACGAAATCGGAAACTCACAGAAATGCTGGAAGTCGCAGAATTAATCGGATACACGGACTTCTTAGAAACTCCGACAATTTTCTTGAATTCCTTAAATTCCGTGAATTATTTATATTCTGTGAATTTTTTCGATTTCGCGAATTCCACGAATTCCACCAATTCGAAAAATTCCGCAAATTCCATGATTTACGCGAATATCTTGAATTTCATAAATTCCGCTAATTCCTTAAATTCCATCAATTCATTGAACTCCATTAATGTCGCAAATTGTCTAAATAACCTAAATTCTGTAATTACTGTCAATTCCTTGAATTCCTTAAATCCCACGAATTTCGTAAAATCGATAAATTAGACTTATTCCGTGAATTCCGCAATTTCCTTAATTCCATGAATTCTTTGAATTCCTTCGATTTCATCAATTCAACCAATTATATGAATTTTACGAATCACATGAATTCCGTGAATTCTTTAAATGTTGTGTATTCCTTGAATTCCACGAAATCCTTAAATTCCATGAAGTCCGCTAATTTCCTAAATGCAATGCATTCCGCAAATTCCTTAGATTTCGTGATTTCCTCCATTTCCATGTTTTTGTGCAAATTCCGCGAATTCCATGAATTCGTTTAATTCCAACCGTTACATAAATTCTGTGAATTTCTTCGATTCCATAAATTCCGCGAATTCTACGAATTCCATGAATTCGAAAAATTCCACAAATTTCATGAATTACGCGAATTTCTAGAATTTCAGAAATTCCGCTAATTCCTTGAATTCCATCAATTTCTTGAACTTCATGAATTTCGCAAATTGTATAAATTACCTAAATTCTGTGATTCCTGTTAATTCCTTAAATTCCTTAAATTCATTGAATTCTACGAATTCCGTAAATTCCATAAATTAAGCAAATTCCGTGAATTCCGCACATTCCTTAATTCCATGAAATCGTTGAATTCCTTTGATTTCATCAATTCCATGAATCCTAGCAATTTTCACGTATCACATTAATTCCGTAAATTCTTTAAATGTTGTGTTTACTTCCAACCGTTACAAGAATCCCGTAAATTCCTTGAATTTCGTGAATTCTGTGAATAAATTGAATTCCGCGAGTTCCTCGAATTCCATCATTTTAATGAATTCCGTGAATTCCGACAATGTCATGAGTTCCATGAATTTCTGGAATTTTATGAATTTCTTAAAATCCAGGAATTCCGTGACTTTCCTAAACTGTATTAAGTCCGTGCTTTCCTTGTGCAAAATTTTCGTCTTGTAAACGCTCTAATACTTGTATTGGAATGCTGGCCGTTAACTTCACGATTTATGACACTTACAATACATGTATTGCAATTTCGCCATTCCAATACCATGTTTGCAATTCTACATTACGCTTCTATTGTAGATGACTTGTAGGAATGTTGTAAAATTCCAAAAATTTTCAACAGTGTAGTTTTTATTTGTATTAGGAAGAATAAAACAATTTTTAAGCACAGTAGGAAACCATCGGCGAAGGGATAGGTAAAAAAATCACAACATTTTAATATTTCATGTGGTCATTTTTTATTTTCTTCAATGATTTAATAATCATTTTAATATGTGTTAGTTTTGCATATTTATCAGTTACTTTCCAGGATTATAGTAACACCGTCCTTGTGCCCAAGAGGGGTCATTTTTCTGACAATGCATGCCCCCACAACAACTGCCTTGTTGACCATTAGGTCCAGTGCATGGACTGTCAAATCCGTTACAAGCCATGGCACTATAAATTAGTGCCAATGCCACAAGCATGGTTAACATCGATTTTTTAGATAGCATTTTCTTTGTCTGAAAAAGAAAATAAAGAATACAATTTTGATTGAGTTCATAATTTACACCTTTAAGGAGGGAGAAAGTAAAGGATAGTGTGGAAATTAGAGTAGGGACAGTAGAAGTGGTAGAAAATAAGTTTGTAGACGCAAGGTGCCTACTTTGACTAATTTTATTAACAACTTTTTCAACCTTTTTATTTTTTACAAGAATATTTTTGAAATAAACATAATAGTAATGATTGACACCAGATAACTTTTCAGTGGAATCACTGTCTTTCTTCTTTAACAAATAATTCTCTGATTTTTTTATTTTATCCAATTAAAAAAAAAATTAGATCAATTACTGTTATCGTAAATTTCATGAATACGTTTTGTAATAATTTATTTAAATTTGCTTTTCTAAAATGGTCATCACTTATTTTGACATATCTATCTACTAAACCTTTTAATGAACTAATATCGTGATCAAATAAATTTTGTGAATTACAGTTTTTATACAATCTTCAATGCTATTAAATGCATTTAGAAAAACTTCAATCTTGTCGGTTCTGCTAGCTATTAGAATTTCATTTTTGGTTATTTTTGTTAACTTATGATTCAAATTAAGTTATTCCTGAATGTTTTAATAGAAATTGCCTTAAGAATATTTGAAATATACTTTGATAAATTGTAAGTGGGAGAACTAACAGTAGAAACAATTAGTCTCCAACATAATTAGGTTCGTCAACTTTACCACAAAAATAGTATCAAATCACAATGATAATAATAATATATTCAAAATTTAGAAAAAATATTGTTTTGTGAAGGTTGATAAAGGTGACTCAACTTTTACAACCAATATAGATGATTATAATAATACAATTAAAAACATTTAAAAAAATTATATTTCATAGAAGAATATTAAAACTGTAGTACGGCTCCAACTATGTAAAATAAATGAAATAATATATATATATATATATATATATATCTGTGTGTGTGCGTGCGTGCGTGTGTGTGTGTGTGTGTGTATATATAATTAAAAATTTGTCATAAGGACA
>NW_022876962.1:0-1514 GCF_010883055.1 Belonocnema kinseyi
AATTTCGCAATCAGAATTAATCTCTTTCGATTAAAAATTCAACTTTTTTGTTGAATATTATTCCATTTACGACAGATAATATTATCGGTTAAATAAAAAACTCGATTTTTAATTTGAAAATTTTTACTATTAAATTTCGCAATCATAATTAATATATTTCGTTTCAAAATTCAACTTTTTTGTTGCATATTATTCCATTTTCGACAGAAAACATTATCGGTTAAATAAAAAACTTGATATTTAATTTGAAAATTTTTACTAGTAAATTTCGCAATCAGAATTAATCTCTTTCGTTTCAAAATTCAACTTTTTTGTTGAATATTATTCCATTTTCGACAGAAAACATTATCGGTTAAATAGAAAACTTGATTTTTCATTTGGAAATTTTCACTAATAAATTTCGCAATCAGAATTAATCTCTTTGGATTAAAAATTTAACTTTTTTGTTGAATATTATTCCATTTACGTCAGATAATATTATCGGTTAAATAAAAAACTTGATTTTTCATAAGAAAATTTTCACTAGTAAATTTCGCAATCAGAATTAATCTCTGTCGTTTGAAAATTCAAGTATTTTCTTGAACATGATACAATTTGCGACAGAAACTTTCATCGGTTAAATTAAAAACTCGATTTTTAATTTGAAAATCTTTACTATTAAATTTCGCAATCAGAATTATTCTCATTCGCTAAAAAAAATCAACTGTTTTGTTGAACATTATTCCAATTTCGACAGGAAATATTATCGGTTAAGTAAAAAACTTGATTTTTAATTTGAAAATTTTTACTATTAAATTTCGCAAACAGAATTAATCTCATTCGTTAAAAAAATCAACTGTTTTGTTGAACATTATTCCAATTTCGACAGGAAATATTATCGGTTAAATCAAAAATTTGATTTTTTATTTGAAAATTTTTACTATTAAGTTTCGCAATCAGAATTAATCTCATTCGTTAAAAAAATCAACAGTTTTGTTGAATATTATTCCATTTACGACAGTAAATATTATCGGTTGAATGAAAAACTTGATTTTAAATTTGAAAATTTTTACTATTACATTTCGCAATCAGAATTAATCGCTTTCGTTAAAAATTCAACTGTTTTGTTGAACATTATTCCAATTTCGACAGAAACCTTCATCGGTCAAATAAAAAACTTGTTTTTTCATTTGAAAATTTTTACTATTAAATTTCGCAATCAGAATTGATCTCTTTCGTTTAAAAATTCAACTTTTTTGTTGAACTTTATTCCAATTTCGACAGAAACCTTCATCGGTTAAATAAAAAATTGATTTTTAATTTGGAAATTTTTACTATTAAATTTCGCAATCAGAATTAATCTCTTTCGTTTAAAAATTCAACTGTTTTGTTGAACATTATTCAAATTTCGACAGAAACCTTCATCCGTCAAATAAAAAACTTGATTTTTCATTTGAAAATTTTTACTATTAAATTTCGCAATCAGAATTGATCTCTTTCGTTGAAAAATTCAACTTTTTTGTTGAATATTATTC
>NW_022876963.1:0-1455 GCF_010883055.1 Belonocnema kinseyi
ATTATTATTTAAGTTTTTCAGGAGTTTAAAATGCCTCAAAATCTTCAAGATTTTTTTACAATTTTATAACTATTTTAAATATTTTCGACACTGTAAACTTCCCGAAACAACAAAATGCTGTAACCTGAAAATCCCGAATTAAAAAATTCTAGAATAATGAAATTCTGGACAGTTTACAATATTATCGATTTTGAAAATTACCGAATAATAAAACTCCAGGCCGAATGCTGTCTAATGATAAAATATACAAACTAGAAAATTCCCGAATTGCAGAAATTGAGAAAACAGTTACGTGGTCAATATTATTTATTTATTAAAAATACAATAATCAAATATTTTTATTATAGAAATTTGGTTTAACTTTTAATTTTTTTAAATTATTGTTTTAATTTAAAATGACAATAATTGTATAAATATGTGATACAAACATAAATTTAAAACACGTGAGCTTCAAATGAAACAAACTTTGCAGGATTCAATGCAGGCTGATTTAACGCGAGTTTTATTTTACTTTTTTTAAATAATAATTTTTTTTTGCGAGCGTTTTCTGTAATGTACAAAAATAAAATGGACATTTTCAAACAACTTTTTTCATCCAAAAATATATTTGTTCAATTATTGTTATTTTTAATTCAAACAATAATTTGTAGAAACTTTAAACATTAAAAAAGTTTTTTCCTCGGTAAAAATATTTTATTATTCTATTAAAAAAAATTTTTTAAGTAACTATTTTTGAATTTTTCAAATTAGAGAGTTGTCTAGCCCGGATATTGTATAATTCGGAAATCTTCTGTCGGCAGTTCTTAAATTCGGTAAGATTGTAAATTGTCGAGAATTTTCCAACTCGGGACTTTTATATTTCGACAATGCATTGTCGAAATATAAAAGTCCCGAATTGGAAACTTATAAATAAAATTCCCACATCACTGTAAAAATTCCGAAATTATAATATTGCAATGTTGTAATTTCGGAATTTTTACAGTGATGTGGGAATTTTTTTTTTTGGAAAAAGCGACTGAAAAATCCCGAAAAATAAAATTCCTGACATTGTAAAATTCGTACATTGAAAAATAACCAATAATAAAATTTCCGAAATTATAAAAGTCCCGAAATATAAAAGTCGAATTGGAAAATCCACGAAAAATAAAATAAATAAAATTCCAGGCAATAAGATATTACCGAATTTTAAAAATCCCCAAAGAAAATGCCTGATCATAAAATATCCGAACTAGAAAATTCCTGAATTTAAACCATTTAAAACATTGTTTATTAAATATTATTTATTCATTGAAAATACAATAATCGAATATATATTTCTGGATGAAAAAATTTGTTTGAAAATGTGCACAGTATTAGTATTATTATTATTATTATTATTATTATTATTATTATTATTATTATTATTATTAACATAAAAAAGTTCTGAAAAATCGAATTTTTTATTGATGAAAAAAA
>NW_022876964.1:0-4266 GCF_010883055.1 Belonocnema kinseyi
GAGAGGGGTTGATTTTTGACGTTAAGGGTTGAAGCCCAAAAATCATATCGGGTATTTTCGAGAAGCCCACAAATCCGAGACTGTATTTTTATTGAAAAATTCCAGAACAATTTTTTTGCAGACAAAGTTGTATATACGTGGAAGAGAGGAGTTGATTTTTGACGTTAAGGGCTAAAGCCCAAAAATCATATCGGGTATTTTCGAGAAGCCCAAAAATCAGGACTGTATTTCAATTGAAAAAATTCTTGAAAAATTGATTTGCAGACAAAGTTGTATTCACGTGCAAGAGAGGGGTGGATGTTTGACGTTAAGGGTTGATGCCCAAAAATCATATCGGGTATTTTCGAGGAGCCCAAAAATCAGAGACTGTATTTCTATTTAAAAAATCTAGGACAATTTATTTGCAGACAAAGTTGTAGTTACGTGCAAGAGAAGGGTGGATTTTTGACGTTAAGGGTTGAAGCCCAAAAATCATATAAAGTATTTTCGAGAAGCCCAAACATCAGAGACTGTATTTCTATTGAAAAAATTTGGAAAAATTGATTTGCAGACAAAGTTGTATTTACGTGGAAGAGAGGGTTGGATTTTTAACGATAAGGGTTGAAGCCCAAAAATCATATCTGATATTTTCGGGAAGCCCAAAAATCAGAGCCTGTATTTCTATTGAAATATTCTAGAGCAATTTATTTGCAGACATAGTTGTATTTACGTGGAAGAGAGGGGTTGATTTTTGACGTTAAGGGTTTAAGCCCAAAAATCATATCGGGTATTTTCGAGGAGCCCAAAAATCAGAGACTGTATTTCTATTTAAAAAATCTAGAACAATTTATTTGCAGACAAAGGTGTATTTATGTGGAAGAAAGGGGTTGATTTTTGACGTTAAGGTTGAAGCCCAAAAATCATATCGGGTATTTTCGAGAAGCCCACAAATCCGAGAATGAATTTTTATTTAAAAATTCTGGATCAATTTATTTGCAGACAAAGTTGTATTTGTGTGGTAGAGAGGGGTCAATTTTTGACGTTAAGGGTTGAAGTTCAAAAATCATATCGGGTATTTTCGAGTAGCCCAAAAATCAGGACTGTATTTCCATTGAAAAAATTCTAGAAAAATTGATTTGCAGACAAAGTTGTATTCACGCGGAAGAGAGGGGTGGATTTTTGACGTTAAGGGTTTAAGCCCAAAAATCATATCGGGTATTTTCGAGGAGCCCAAAAATCAGAGACTGTATTTCTATTTAAAAAATCTAGAACAATTTATTTGCAGACAAAGGTGTATTTATGTGGAAGAGAGGGGTTGATTTTTGACGTTAAGGGTTGAAGCCCAAAAATCATATCGGGTATTTTCGAGAAGCCCACAAATCCGAGACTGTATTTTTATTGAAAAATTCTAGAACAATTTTTTTGCAGACAAAGTTGTATATACGTGGATGAGAGGAGTTGATTTTTGACGTTATGGGCTAAAGCCCAAAAATCATATCGGGTATTTTCGAGAAGCCCAAAAATCAGGACTGTATTTCCATTGAAAAAATTCTAGAACAATTTATTTGCAGACAAAGTTGTATTTATGTGGTAGAGAGGGGTTGATTTTTGACGTTAAGGGTTGAAGTTCAAAAATCATATCGAGTATTTTCGAGGAGCCCAAAAATCAGGACTGTATTTCTATTGAAAAAATTCTTGAAAAATTGATTTGCAGACAAAGTTGTATTCACGTGGAAGAGAGGGGTGGATTTTTGACGTTAAGGGTTGATGCCCAAAAATCATATCGGGTATTTTCGAGGAGCCCAAAAATCAGAGACTGTATTTCTATTAAAAAAATCTAGGACAATTTATTTGCAGACAAAGTTGTAGTTACGTGCAAGAGAGGGGTGGATTTTTGACGTTAGGGGTTGAAGCCCAAAAATCATATCAACAATTTTCGAGAAGCCCAAACATCAGAGACTGTATTTCTATTGAAAAAATTAAGAAAAATTGATTTGCAGACAAAGTTGTATTTACGTGGAAGAGAGGGTTGGATTTTTGACGATAAGGGTTGAAGCCCAAAAATCATATCTGGTATTTTCGGGAAGCCCAAAAATCAGAGCCTGTATATTCTATTGAAAAATTCTAGAACAATTTATTTGCAGACATAGTTGTATTTACGTGGAAGAGAGGGGTTGATTTTTGACGTTAAGTGTTGAAGCCCAAAAATCATATCGGGTATTTTCGAGGAGCCCAAAAATCAGAGACTGTATTTCTATTTAAAAAATCTAGAACAATTTATTTGCAGACAAAGGTGTATTTATGTGGAAGAAAGGGGTTCATTTTTGACGTTAAGGTTGAAGCCCAAAAATCATATCGGGTATTTTCGAGAATCCCACAAATCCGAGACTGTATTTACATTGAAAAATTCTAGAAAAATTGATTTGCAGACATAGTTGTATTTACGTGGAGGAGATGGGTGGACTTTTGACGTTAAGGGTTGAAGCCCAAAAATTTCATTGAGTATTTTCGAGGACCCCAAAAATCAGAGACTGTATTTACATTGAAAAATTCTAGAAAAATTGATTTGCAGACATAGTTGTATTTACGTGGAGGAGATGGGTGGATTTTTGACGTTAAGGGTTGAAGCCCAAAAATCATATCGGGTATTTTCGAGAAGCCCAAAAATCCGAGACTGAATTTTTATTTAAAAATTCCGGATCAATTTATTTGCAGACAAAGTTGTATTTATGTGGTAGAGAGGGGTCAATTTTTGACGCTAAGGGTTGAAGTTCAAAAATCATATCGGGTATTTTCGAGGAGCCCAAAAATCAGGACTGTATTTCCATTGAAAAAATTCTAGAAAAATTGATTTGCAGACAAAGTTGTATTCACGTGGAAGAGAGGGGTGGATTTTTGACGTTAAGGGTTGAAGTTCAAAAATCATATCGAGTATTTTCGAGGAGCCCAAAAATCAGGACTGTATTTCAATTGAAAAAATTCTTGAAAAATTGATTTGCAGACAAAGTTGTATTCACGTTGAAGAGAGAGGTGGATTTTTGACGTTAAGGGTTGATGCCCAAAAATCATGTCGGGTATTTTCGAGGAGCCCAAAAATCTGAGACTGTATTTCCATTGAAAAAATTCTAGAACAATTTATTTGCAGACAAAGTTGTATTTACGTGGAAGAGAGGGGCTGATTTTTGACGTTAAGGGTTTAAGCCCAAAAACCATATCGGGTATTTTCGAGGAGCCCAAAAATCAGAGTCTGTATTTCTATTTAAAAAATCTAGAATAATTTTTTTGCAGACAAAGTTGTATTTACGTGGAAGAGAGTGGTTGATTTTTGACGTTAAGTGTTTAAGCCCAAAAATCATATCGGATATTTTCGAGAAGCCCAAAAATCAGAGACTGTATTTCTATTGAAAAATTCTAGAACAATTTATTTCCAGACAAAGTTGTATTTACGTGGAAGAGAGGGGTTGATTTTTGACGTGAAGGGTTTAAGCCCAAAAACCATAACGGGTATTTTCGAGGAGCCCAAAAATCAGAGACTGTATTTCTATTAAAAAAATCTAGAACAATTTATTTGCAGACAAAGTTGTATTTACGTGGAAGAGAGGGGTTGATTTTTGACGATAAGGGTTGAAGCCCAAAAATCATATCTGGTATTTTCGGGAAGCCCAAAAATCAGAGCCTGTATTTCTATTGAAAAATTCTAGAACAATTTATTTGCAGACATAGTTGTATTTACGTGGAAGAGAGGGGTTGATTTTTGACGTTAAGGGTTTAAGCCCAAAAATCATATCGGGTATTTTCGAGGAGCCCAAAAATCAGAGACTGTATTTCTATTTAAAAAATCTAGAACAATTTATTTGCAGACAAAGGTGTATTTATGTGGAAGAGAGGGGTTGATTCTTGACGTTAAGGTTGAAGCCCAAAAATCATATCGGGTATTTTCGAGAAGCCCACAAATCCGAGACTGTATTTTTATTGAAAAATTCTAGAACAATTTATTTGCAGACAAAGCTGTATTTACGTGGAAGAGAGGAGTTGATTTTTGACGTTAAGGGCTAAAGCCCAAAAATCTCATTGGGTATTTTCGAGAACCCCAAAAATCAGAGACTGTATTTTCATTGAAAAATTCTAGAAAAATTGATTTGCAGACATGGTTGTATTTACGTGGAAGAGATGGGTGGATTTTTGACGTTAAGGGTTGAAGCCCAAAAATCATATCGGGTAATTTCGAGAAGCCCAAAAATCCGAGACTGAATTTTTATTGAAAAATTCTAGATCAATTTATTTGCA
>NW_022876965.1:0-2162 GCF_010883055.1 Belonocnema kinseyi
AGTTCAAAATATGTTCTAAGTTCTCTTGCAGTGACCCGCATAGCCTGCATTTATTTTACTTCTGAGTAACCTTTATTTCCCGCCTTTCCGATGTTACCACAGTGCATTCTTGCCCATATGACTTTGTCCCCCCAGGTTTTACTCTCGTCTTCCCAGTAGCTATAATCTCTCACCTCCCTGTCAATAAAATTATATCCCGGATTTAAACTGGATTTCTGGATTATATCGATGAATAGACTGTGAGTAATAATCATTATTTTATAGAGGTGCGTCCCACATTGACTGGAGGAACCAAAGAAAAAAAATGCTCTTTACGCAAAAAAACAAAGCATCATTAAGAATGAGGTGGTAGTTCCCTCGGTACACACTTTAAAAGTTAGAGACAAATGTCATTTTCTGAACCCAAAAGAAGCACCACCTAGAGTACACAAAAATAATCCAGAAAAGAAATCAAATGAGAAAATAGAGAAAATAAATACGCAGGAAAATAAATTGGAGGAAAAGTCAGAAGAGGGAAGCAGGAAGAAAAAGGAATCTAAGGAAATGGAACAGAAGGAAAGACAGAATTTAGCAGAGGAGAAAAGCAGGAAGGAAAAGGAAGTGGGACTGAAGGACAAACAGAACTTAGCAGAGAAAGAAAGCAGGAAGGAAAAGGAATCAAAGAAAATGGGACAGAAGGGAAAACAGAACTTAAAAAGTATTGAAGCAGAGTGTTTCATGCAAGCTCACAAGCTCTGTGAAGCAGTGGAAAAGGCAGAGGAGGAAAGCACGGAGGAAAAGGCAGAGGAGGAAAGCAGGAAGGAAAAGGAATCAAAGGAAATGAGACAGACAGAGGAGGGATGCAGGAAGGTTAAGGAATCAAAGGAAATGGGACAGAATGGAAAACAAAATTTAGCAAAGGAGGGAAGCATGAAGGATAAGGATTCCAAGTAATTAGGACATAAGGGAAAGCAGAATTTAAAAAATATCAAAGCAGAGTTTTTTATGGAAGCTCTCAGGCTCCGTGAACAGAAAGAGGTGAGGCACTTGTCGTTGTTTTCTACGTTAAAGCGATGTCTTCTTTGACTTAATATTTATGTAACCAAATTGTCAATTTAGAAATTTGTGTTTACATGTACTCTAATTGTTATTCTAATCCTAATTTGAACGCTTTTGTAGGCGGAGAACAGCGAACGTTATTTACCATTAATGTCTCATAATTTAAAGCCAGAAGAAGAAAATAAAATATTAAGACGACATATCCTCGAATTAGAAGTAGAGTTAAGAGCTGTTAGAGCTTTAAATTTAAAGTATCAAGAAAACGCATTTAGCGATATAAACAACGTCAAAGGTAAAACGTCAAATCATCTGTAATTTAAATTCCCTTTGACTAAGAAAAAGCGGGAAAGGCCTAAATTATACAGAATTAAAGGATGTTTAAAATAATTAAAGTTTATAATTAATAATATATTATAATATTATTCTGATTTATTAAAATTAATTAAAAAGGCTCGTTTCAAGTATTTTAATATTTGTATATGCACTTTTTGTAGAATCGTTGCGGAACGTAAATGAAGAGGCGAAACAAAACCTCGCAGACAAAGTTAATAGTCGCGAACTTTTACCGGTTGGCTACGTAGAGGTTGTAAATCAGAAGGTAAATATTACAAAACAATACATTCTGTGTGCACCTATTTCAAGAACTGCATTAATGGTCTTAATGTTGCTTTGTTACAGATTCATGCTGGAGGCGGAATTTGGTTACTAAAGCGTTATTACGATTTTGTAAAATTTAGAAAATCTAAACGGCCGGAAATGTTTATTAAAAATATAGCAGTAAAAATTTTTTCTGAAGAAACCTTAGAGCAATGCAGTGTCACGGGAGAATCCAGTAACGCATACAAAAACAGCGTGAAGAGGCCTTCTTTAGATATGAAAAAATTAAATGCTGTAAGAGGTAAGTTCATTTTTATACGTTCTTAATAATAATAGATATTCATTAAATTCATTAACTAATTCTGTTCGCATTGAAGCTCCTATGTTTCCTCTCGCTTTTAGCGTTGTTTTTGTCTCTCAATTTCTGTTATTAGTTTGACAGTTTATTTGCATATGTCAGTTTCACATCTCTTAAAATTATCTTTCTGCTTGAAGCTGTTCCGTTATATGGAAATACTTTATTTTGA
>NW_022876966.1:0-1052 GCF_010883055.1 Belonocnema kinseyi
TTGTGCATAAAACAATTAATTTTGTCAAGATTCAATAGATTTTGGAATGTGTATAGTGAAAAAAATGGCCATCAAATATAGTTTTTCATTAATAAAAAACGGAGGTTGCGAGTCTCATGACTAAAAATAATGCATATATATGTGCTTTTCAATAACAAGTGTTACCCACTTTGTTCCAGTAAAAAATTACGAATTGTATTCGAGAAATTAAAAAAATGTGTTATTAGGGGTGAACTTCAAGGGTGGTTTTCACCCCTAAAATGGACTTATGGGCACGTATAAAAAAATACGTGTCGAATATTTTTTGATGTTCTATAACATATCAAAAATTTCAAGAAAATCGGTGAGGTACACCTCGGGTACCTTCCTTGTAAGTTCTGCACCTTTCTTGTTTTCATTGGCCGGAAAATTGTCTTAGTCCTCCTCACTTCTGGCGTTCGTTGACAGTATATTGTCTAAGTCCTGCACATGTATTTCCTTTACTTGTCGGATATTGACTAAGTCCTGCACATATCTTGCCTTCATTGGCTGGATATTGCCTAACTCTGGCTCATGTATGGCCTTCATTGACCAGATGTTGACTAACTACTGCTCATCGACTAACTCTTGCTAACCTCGTTCCCTAATTGGCCGGATATTAATTAAGTCCTGCATACCTATTGCCTTCATTGGTCGGATATTGGCTAGGTATTGAACATGACTTGCCTTTATTAGCTAGAAATTGACTAACTCTTTCTGATGACTTGCCTTTATTCGCTGGATATTGACTATCTCTTGCTCATGTCTAGACTTTATTGGCTGGTTATTGAATAAGCCTTGTACATGTATTGCCTTCGTTAGCCGGATATTGAATGTGTCCTGCTAATGTCTTGCCTTCAATGCTGGATATTGACTAACTCATGTTCATGTTCTGCCTTCACCGTCCGAATATTGACTTTGTCGTTTTCACGTACAGTCTGTCAAGTTAAAGCGTGGGTGGCTTTACTCGCAGTCGGTAAGGTGTATCGACATGATTTTGGTGTCAAAATATTAACAAGAGCTCCCTCTTTCAT
>NW_022876967.1:0-1117 GCF_010883055.1 Belonocnema kinseyi
GGACAACTGAAAAATTCTGAAAAATAAAATTTCCCGCACTGTAAAATGAACGAATAATAAAATTCCCCAAATTATAAGATTGCCGAAATAGAAGAATCCCGAATTGAAAAATTCCTAAATAATAACATTTACGACAGCTTATAATATTATCGAAATTTAAAATTTACGACAAAAATTTTCGAATTATAAAATATCCGAACTAGTACATTCCTGAATTTAAACAATTAAAAAATGATTTTTAAATAAGTATTCAAAAAAATAAAATAATAAAATATTGACATCAAAGAAAATTTGTTTCATGTACAAATTTATTTTACATAATTGTTCGAATTTGAAATGAAAATAACTGAAAACAAATACATATTTCTGCATAAAATATTTTATTGGAAATATGCATAGTATTTAAAAAAATTATAAAAAGTTCTCAAAAATAAAATTACTTTTTATTATATCATTTTTATAACATTATTGTTATTTTTAATGCAAACAATAATCTAATACAATTTAAACATTCAAAAAAATTCTATGATCAAAATATGTGATTATTGCATTTGTAATGAATAAATATTTATTGGAAAAAATGGTTTGATTTATTGTTTAAATGCTGGAATTTTCTAATTTAATTTGTTGTGTAATTCTTCAATTTTAGGTCGGAAATTTTTAAATTCGGTAATATTGTAAACTGTCGGGAATTTTGAAATTCGGGATTTTTATCTTTCAACAATTTTATAATTTCGGAAATTTTCTTCATCGTTAATTTTGCTTCTCATAATTTTTCTGTCATTCCACAAATATTTCAAAACGTCTAATAAAATATATAAAATCGTAGCAAAAACATCTGCAAGAATTTGAGGTAATTTTGTTTGCAGAATTTAACAACGCTTTGAGGAAAAATGGGAATCATTTTAAAAGATATTTAAAATTTTTTAAAAAGTTCGAAAATAATATGAAGATTTCAAAAAAAATTAAAAGGAAATTTAGATTTTTTGTTATTTTTAAATTATTTGTTGACTTCTTATTTTTAAAAATTACATAGTTTCATGATGTTTACAAATATTGCAAATCTTTTAAAAGTTTTACAAAATTTTTAAAAATCTGGAAGATTTTAAGAACATTT
>NW_022876968.1:0-1889 GCF_010883055.1 Belonocnema kinseyi
TTTTTAAATGTAGACATGCTTCAAAGCTCCAGATTAATTAGATTACTCTTCAAAATTTCCCCCTCATTATCATTTCCTCTAAAAACTACCCTTCTACGTGAATGTGGGCAGCAGAACATATATATGTGAGAAAAATCATAACAGATAATGCAACTTAGAAAACACTGTTAGTTGATATTTTTTTCCTCTTTTTTTTGGCTCTTCGATAATATATCATATGTACCCGACAAACTACCCCTAAGTTCTACATACCATCCCCTCGTCGTCAAAAACGTTTTACAAGTTGGAAAACCATCTTGAATAATGTAAAAATGATTGAAAATTTTAAATTTATTACATGTTCCTTCAAAATTTCTATCTCATTATAATATTCCCAAATTTACCCTTCCAGTTGGACGTATGCAACAGAACATTTATATATAGAAGCAAAAAGCATTAAAAATAATACGACGTAGAGAATACTGTTAGTTGATATTTTTTGCTCTTTGATAATATATAATACGTTCCCGAAAAACTATCCCAAAGTCATACACACCTTCCCCGCGTTAACAAAAACGTTTTAAAAGTTGGAAAACCATCCTGAACACTGTAAGAATGATTTAGAACTCCAAATTAATTACATGACACTTCAGAATTTCCCTCTCATTATAATATTCCCAAAACTACCCTTCCACGTGAACGTATGCAACAGAACATTTTCCGCTTTTACGACGAGGGAAGGGTATGTATGACTTAGGGGTAATTTTTGTGTAACGTATCATATATTATTGAAAAGGAAAAAGAGAGCAAAAAAATATCGATTAACAGTGTTTTCTAATTTGTATTATTTTTTATGCTTTTTTCATACATATATATGTTCCGCGGTACACGTTCACATGGAAGGGTAGTTTTTCTGGACAATTATGAAGAGGGAAAAATTTTGAAGTATCATGTAATCAATTTGAAGTTCTAAATCATTTTTGCATTCTTTAAGGTGATTTTCCAACTATTTAAACGTTTTTGATGATGAGGGGAGGGTATGTATGACTTAGCGGTTATTTTTAGGTAACGTATTATATATTATCGAAGAGCGAAAAATGAGCAAAAAAATCGACTAACAGTGTTTTCTAAGTTCTATTATTTTTATCTGTTTTCCATACATATATCTTCCGCTCCATACCTTTACGTAGAAAAGTAGTTTTTGAGGAAAATTATAAAGAGGGGGAAATTTTCAAATGTCATATAATTAATTTGGAATTCTAAAAAATTTTGTATTGTTATCGGTGGTTTTCCAACTAAATTGTATTATTTTTTTATGCTTTTTTCATACATATATATGTTCCGCTACATAGATTCACGTGGAAGGGTAGTTTTTCGGGAAAAGTATGAAGATGGAGAAATTTTGAAGTTCCATGTAATCAATTCGGAGTTCTAAATTATTTGTGCATTGTTCAAGGTGGTTTTCCAACTTCTTGAACTTTTTTAATTGCGAGGGGAGGGTATGCATGACTTAGGAGTAGTCTTTGGGTAACGTATTATATATTGTCCAAGAGCAAAAAAAGAGCCAAAAATATCGACTAACAGTGTTTTCTAAGTTTTATTATTTTTTATGCTTTTTTCATACATATGTATGTTCTGCTGCATAGGTTCACGTGGAAGGGTAGTTTTGGGGGAAATTATAATGTGAGAGAAATTTGCAAGTTTCATGTTATTATTTTCATTCCTAAATCATTTTTATATTGTTCCAGGTGGTTTTTTAACTTTTAAAACGTTTTTAATCACGAGAAGTGAATATATATGGCTCAGGGGTAGATTTTGGGGAACGTATCATATATTATCAGAGAGCAAAAAAAGAACAAAAAATATCAACTAACAGTACTTTCTAAGTTGTATTGTTTTTATGCTTTTTC
>NW_022876969.1:0-1535 GCF_010883055.1 Belonocnema kinseyi
TTTAAGTGAGTATTTGAAAACATTTTAAAAATTAAAAAAAAGAATCCGGAAGATTTTAAGGAAATTTTTTTATTTTGCAGTTTTTTAAATTTTAGGAAAAAAATCTAATTAACAAAATATATCAATTTTCCACCCAAAAGTTTACTTTTTAACAAATTAAATTAATTTTCTATCAAATAATTGGTGTTTCAACTAATACAATGTACAGGATGAAGTTTGAATCAAAAATTGAATAGTTCAATTTCCAGATAACGATTCATTTTTAATCAATCCTAGAATAGTTACATTTTCAGATAAAAAAAAAATTTTTAATCGAAAAAATAAATTTTCAATAAAGTTGTTAAATTCTCAACCAATAACAGGAATTTTCGACCAAGAAAATTAATGATGAACTTTCACTTACAGTTGAAGTACTTAGTAACAAAATTAATTTATTCTTATTAAGGATTCATAATTAAAGTTGAAAATTCAACTCTTTGCCTTCAAATCAATTTTTTTTGTTAAAAATTGTACTTTTTTGTTAAAATTGCATCTTTGGGCGTTAATGTCTACAATTTGATAGAAAGTTAAACTATTTGGTCGACAATTAAAAGTTTGGTTGAAAAATCATATTTTTGGGTTACAAATTCAGCTTTTTTGTAGATGATACTCTTTTTGAAATTAAAATTAAATAATTTTGTTAAAAGTTCATATATTTTGTTGGAAATTGACCTTGTTTGGTGGAAATATGAACTGTACATCTTCTTAGGCTTAAAAGTCGATTATTTCTCTAAGAGTTGAATTACTTTGTAAAAAAAATACTGTTATTTTCAACAAGGTTTTATAATTATGGTTAAAAATTTAACTATTTGGTTGAATGTTTAACTCTTTGATTGAAAACTCATATTTTTCGCTGAATTTTTAAATATTTTTAAATACTGTACAATTCTCAAAAAGCTTATTTTTTTTTAACCTGCAAAAGTCTAAATCGCGTTTCAAATTATTTGAAATCATTTTAAGTTTTAAATTAATTCCGAATCTTTTTTTAAATTAATATTGTAGCGTTTAAAATTTAGCTCATTACAAATTTAACAATTCAAGGCTTTCTATTTCGAACCATTCTGTTCAAATTTGTATAGTTTTTAACAGTTGTTTGTAATGGATTGTTTTAAATGAACGGTCAAATATTGCTGATAATTAACGAAATTTTCTTTTTTTAATTAAAAAATTTCAAATTGAATGGGTTAAAAATAAAAAATTTTTAGACTGAAATAATATTTCAAGTCATAATCGGAAACCAATAATTACCAAACCAAAAATGGAATAGTTGAATTTCTAGATAAAAGCTGTGATAAAAAATTGAATTGAACAAGGAAAAAAACGAATTTTCAACAAAATTATTAAATTTTCAAGGGAAAAGGTGAATTTTTGACCAAGAAGATTAATGTTCTATAAAAAAAAAAACGATTTTCAAAGTTAACCAATATATACGATTAATTTTTAATCAATCCTATAATAGTTACATTTTCAGATAAAGATAAATAATTTTTAACGGA
>NW_022876970.1:0-1358 GCF_010883055.1 Belonocnema kinseyi
TGAAGAGCGATGCTTTACGACCCGGAGAAACATCAACACCAAGGTTTCTCTCAAGCCTAAAGATCTGACTGAAATGGATGACGAGCTTCGTGGACATTTTTCTGGTGAATCCGACCTCTGGGCTATCAATTATTGTGTGTATAATGCAGCGAGAGCTTTAGCCGATGCGAACCGTAAAACAGAACCAACGGCTGGTCATAAGACCAAAAGACGAATGCATCAACTTGCCATAAAGATAGGCTGGGCAAGACAGTACGCGTCCCGCATTCAATGTGTGATTGACTACATCACATCTGGCAGGTATTTTACCGCCAAGGTTCGAAAGTTCGCGCGCGAACTCCGGACCCGTTATCACACACTTAACAAGTCAAAGCTGCTGACCATCAGGCAGCATATTGTTCAGAGAATACCGATACTATCTGACGCTAACAGAAGTCTAGAGCGGAGGGAGAGGTGGGTCAGAGAAAATCAACAGTTTCTCTCTGACCCATCTCGACTCTTCCAAAACCCTCCAGTTACTATCGAAAACCCACCCAAATCAGAGTAGGTCGAAGTATTTTGGAGAGAAGTCTACGAAGTTCAGCATAGACTGGACGAAGACTTAGAAAATATAAATAGCTTCAAGGAGTTATGTGTTGCCCTCATAACACCTGATAAAGAATGCCCACCCATCACTACCGAGGAGGTGAAAAAAGTATTAAGAGGGATGAAGAACTATTCCGCACCGGGACCAGATTGTATCAAAACCTTCTGGTGGAAGAAGTTTTCTTGAAACCATCAGCATTTAGCCCGTATTTTCACCTCATATTTGAAGTCGGAAGAGCCGATTCCAGAGTGGTTGGTGGAAAGGCGCACAATACTCCTGCTGAAAATAGGCAACTTAGCTAACCCGAAGAACTACAGGCCAATAACTTGTCTGAACACGCCTTATAAGATATTCACAGCTATCCTAAATGATAGGATTGTTCGAGCAATTGAACCTGTGTGGCAACAAATGTATGAACAACGAGGCTCAAAGAAAGGCGTAGCCGGATGTCGGGAGAACCTGTTTATCGATAGATGTGTCTGCAAAGATGCAGCATTCTACCAGCGTGACCTATCGATGGCCTGGTTTGATTATGGGAAAGCTTTCGATTCGACATCCCATAGACTTATCATATGTCTTTTGGAAATCTTAAAGGTTCATCCGCAAATAGTTGGGTGCATAGGGAGATTGATGCCGCTTTGGAAAACCAGATTTACTATCTCATCTGGCGAAAATCGTGTGACAACTAACAAGGTCACGTTTCATAGAGGTGTCTTTCAGGACGACACCATGAGCCCACTCCTCTTTTGCCTTACATTATTGCCACTATCTC
>NW_022876971.1:0-1209 GCF_010883055.1 Belonocnema kinseyi
AGGTCCACAAAACTGGGATGAATGGCTTAGATTCGCAGTTTTCTCCTATAATACCGCCGTCCATGAGGGCACAGGTTTTGCCCCGTATACTTTAGTATTTGGTAGGGATGCTGTATTTCCATCAAGCTTCGATGAAAAACCCCCTGAAAAAACATATATACATCATTTGAAAGAATTATTTTCAAAATTAGATAACATCCAAGCAAACGCTCATGATCGACTCGAAAATGCGAAACAAAAGTCAAAAAATCATTATGATTTGAAAACAAATCCCAAAAATTTTAAAGAAGGGATACCAATTTATATAAAAAGGGAAATTCGCCATGACAAAAAATTGGATCCCTTCTATGATGGTCCATTTCTATTAGAAAAACTATTAGGAGATAGAAACGCTCTAATTAGACTAGGAACGAATAAAACAAAAATAGTCCATTTAGACAAATTAAAGCTAATGGCACACCCGTGTGATGATTAAAAACTGAGAGTGAAAAAAATAGTCTTTTTAAGTAAACAAAAAAATGATTAGTTACTTTTTTTTCACTCTAAAAGGGGGGACTAATGGCAATTATATATTTAAATTGCCATGAAATAGGAAACGAATAATAACATCGGAATTTTTATTAATAAATTTCGAAACCATTGTTTCCAAATTGCTTGCAACACAAAACCAAACTTCAAATAATCCTATACAACATTTTAAGAATTATATTAAAAAAAAAAAAGTTTGAAAAGTTAATCCTCGTTTATATTTAATTTTAGTTCATAAAAACGAAAACAAAAAGAAAATAATTTTAAAAAAAATAAAATAAAAATAAGTTCTCTGTAAAAATAAAAATAAATAAAATACAATTGAGAATAAATTTAATTGAGTTAATTATTCAAATTACGATAAAACAAAATATAATATACGATTAAATAAAAGAAATATTATTGATATAATAGAATCAAACAATTTTGCGATACTATAATTTAAACCAAGGCAAATTTCGATAAAAGTGGGGATGACCGAATGAAGGGCCACCACTGTCGAAAAAGGGCTCAGTAGGGTTTATAACTCAAGAAGTGAAGAATTGCATATACAAGTTAAAAAATGACAACAGCAAACAGATTAGAAGCTAAGCAATTCTTTTCTCTGAGGGAAGAAGAAAATAAGGAGGAAAAATCTAAGGTCAGTTATTAATTGATTAAGTGTATTAATAAACCCCTTCA
>NW_022876972.1:0-1534 GCF_010883055.1 Belonocnema kinseyi
TTATCCTTTTGTTGCTTTGGTTTTATAATTTTTATATTTGTAAAATGTGTTGAGAATTCTTATTTTTATAATTTTATTCCTTTATACAGTTTATTTTTTTCAGGACTTTGAGTAATTTATAAAAATGAAAAGATGTTTGTATTTGCTGCTGTTTAAAAGATAATAACATACCTTGTTAACAAAAAAATAATTTTAAACTACCCTTGCTAATAATTAGAGAAAATTTCCGATATTCATATATACAAAAAGGTTTAAAAGGTATTTACGGAAAAATATGCAACTGATTTTGTAAATTAAAACAATGATGGTGACTCTTAGAAAATTGGTCAGGTCCTGAGAAAAAGAAAATATAAGGTAGTTTAACTGCGAACACAATATTTATAAAGTACTAATGAACGAAAGATACTCCTATGGATTTTTTTCCAAATCTTTATTATTTGTCCAGTGATTTTTGTTTAAAAAAATTGAAAAAATGTTTTAAATAGAATGCCGCAACCTAAATAAAAGAATTATTTTATTCCTTTGATTCTGAAAGTAATAAACACGTCAAAAAAATGTTGAGGCAAGGAACAAAGTCGGTAAGAGCTTTAATTATTTAATATTCACTTTTTGAACTCCTAAATTTTACTCTGTGAAAGGGTACCCTTTTTTATCATCTCGCTTCTTAAAAAATTCCCGCTTTCTGATGCGATGCAACAACGTGCGTATGACGTCAAATACGTATATACGTTATATATGCACTCGGGTGCACTTCGAGCCGTTCCGCGATGTTAGGTGAGTGTTGGGCTTCACTCGGGTGAACCGTTCAGTGGTCACTCAGGTGAACAGTGGGGGTCACTCGACGGGTGACTATTTCACCCACTGAAACTAAGTAGGTGGAAGTGAGTGAACAGTGGAATTGGTGGGTAGAAGTGGCGGGAATCGCAAGTTTAGTAGTAGACTAAAATTTAGTGTCTTCATCATCTAAAGTTTAGTATCTTCATCACTTTCCACTATTATTGAACACATCACTGTTTGTAATAACAATGACCTCATTACTAAAGCAGAAATTAAAATCTTCTTATCCTGTTATTGCATTTTTTTAAACTTTTGTGTAACTTAACCTCAACTATCTTTCACCAAACATACACCCGACGCACACTCGAAACCGTTCATTCTACCATTCTCCTTCCACTTCACCATAATAAACTCCGCCCACTTCTTTACTTCACCCACCAATTCACCCGGGTGGTCGCCTGGCACGCACCTATAGAAGTAAGACGTTATTGTGTGTAAAAAATGTTTTGCTGTTCCATTCATGGGCGTGCATCTACAAGGTACGTTAGAAAAAAAGAAAAAGGTGACAGGCTTGAGAAACGTCACTTCGTTTGCCCTAGCACAGTCATTTGAATGATTTTGGACATCAAATGTCATGTGTTCGATTTTAAATGTGCCTATTAGAAAACAGGTTATGAACAACAACAAATGTATTTAATTAAAAGAATCAATTTATTGAAGAGCACTTTGAAGGCACGTCTTTACTCATCAAGATCTG
>NW_022876973.1:0-1348 GCF_010883055.1 Belonocnema kinseyi
ATTCCTAATTCCTAATGAGCCCGAGAATTCGTGCCAGTTTTGAAAATGTGGGTTGTCAGTCAACTTTATAAACTTTTATATAGTTGCAGTCGTTCATATATTAATTGAATAATTAATTGTATATGAGTGAAAACATTTTTTATCGTCCTGTTTTTCTCAAGTATTTGCTTTTCGTTACATTCGTTTCTAAACCCAAAATAAAACTGTAACGGAATTTTCCTAGCAAAAATAATGGTGAATGCAGATACTTTCATTTTTATTTTAATCACCAAGCGGATTTCGAAGCAACATTCAAAATGTTTCGAGAAACGAGATAAAAACACAAAACTATCCTTCTCTTTTTAAAATAAAACTGCAGATATCTTTTCTTTTTCTTGAAAAATAAGACACTTTAGAAGAAACTCTCACTCTCTTTCTGATACAAAAAAAAAAACGTTTAAAACTGGAAGTTTGCCTGCACTTAAAAAAATGAGGAGATATAGAAAAAACTCACTTCAATTCAGATGCTTCAAAAAGTTTCGTTCTCTTCTGAACTTGGAGGATATTCTCATGATTTTTTTATTATATTTTTTTCATTATTATATTATTTTTATTATGGTTTTCTTCATAGCCATGGACTGAGTGAAGCGAATGATGAGATGAGGATGTTATAAGTTAATTTAATACGATGTTTGAATTATCTTGCGATGATGTTGTAGGTACAAAATTACGAGCATGGTGTAGGGGATATAATAAGTCGTGACCCTTTTTTATACAAACAAAGCAAAATAATAAAAAACTTTACACAGTACAAAATTATTGTTCTTTCGACCCTAAGTTGTAACCAATTGGCTAAACGTGAGCACGATTATGCACTGCTAAATTGCAGGCTGATTTTGAGTGTAACAATTTTCAGCCCTCTATTCTAATCTAATAGTATTATTTCTGAAAATTCATTGAATCTGGAAGAAAATTTCGCCTTGTTTTAGATATCGAAACAATAATTTAAAAATTTCATTTTTTTACTGGAAGATATTTGATTTAACTTTTGAAAATTTAACTTACTAGCAGAAACTTTTTTTCTTAAAAATATCCTAGATTTCGACGGAAAAACTCTTATGCTGATGCTCGGATAACTGTCCATCTAAGCGTATAGGTGACTCGAGATATCGAGTTCATCCCTACTACACTGAAGAAATTAATCTTTTATAAGAAATTTCATTTGAGAAGACATAAGTCAAAGTAAATTAATCAAAGTAAAAAAACCAAAGCGTAGGCTTTGGACCCACTCCTTCGGCTTGCGGGTTCGATTCCCGCCTCGCACTCTGGAAGAGTCTCGGTGGCCCATGCGGTGAACACTAGCCTAGCA
>NW_022876974.1:0-3045 GCF_010883055.1 Belonocnema kinseyi
TGGCCCAAAAAATCACATTTGAGAAATTTTAACGGGCTTGTTGGCCAAATCGTTCTTGTAGGCAAATAAATGTATGACTATTTTCTTATTTTCAAAACTAAATATTTTAGAACTCGCTCTGAGGCTTCAAAGTTTCCTGATTTGAAGTAAAGAAGTCCTTACACCAGCTACAGGTTTAACTCAGAGAGCAGCTTTAGATTTATTAACTTATTATTACTCTGTCATTCTACTTATTATCACAACGAGCCTCCAAATATTTCCATTTTATGACATGTTTGATATCCCTAAAGCTTTTTCATAATATTTCTGAGATATAAAAATGCGATGAATGCAATATTCATTGATAAGTGAACAAGTATATCAAATATCAAATAAATTGACTTTTAATTTCCCGTCTAACATTGATGAAATAAAAATTGGAAACATTTTACATGTTAAATGTCTACCGCTCTATATGTGAATTCTACATCCAGTCACGTAAAATTTCGTGCGTCAGCAACGAAAAATATTCTTGCTACAACCAGATTCTGTGAAAGCTTTCACACTTTCAGAGAATTTTAAACAAAATACATAACTTTTAAACGAAATGTACCATTTTTAAAATCAAAGTCAAAGAATTTTGAAGAAAATGCTAAACTTTTATACCAAATGTACAATTTGTAAAATTCAAGTCGAAGAATTTTCAGCACAAGAATTAACTGTTTAATCATATGTACAATTTGTAAAATGAAAGTCAAAGCATTTTAAACAAAAATGTACAATTTATAAAATCAAAATCATAGAATTTTCAACAAAATAATTGACTGTTCAACCAAATGTACAACTTGTCAAATCGAAATCACAGAATTTTCAAGAAAATGCTTAACTTCTAAACCAAATGTACAATTTATAAAATCCCAGTCGAAGAATTTTCAGCACAAGAATTAACTGTTTAATCAAATGTACAATTTGTATAATGAAAGCCAAAGAATTTTGAACAAAATACTTAACTTTTCAACCAAAGAGAACAATTTTTAAAATCAAAGTCAGAGAATTTTAAACAAAATACATAACTTTTAAACGAAATGTACCATTTGTAAAATCAAAGTCAAAGAGTTTTCAACACAAGAATTAACTGTTTAACCAAATGTACAATTTGTTAAATCAAAATCACAGAATTTTCAAGAAAATGCTTAACTTTTATACCAAATGTACAATTTGTAAAATGCAAGTGAAAGAATTTTCAGCAAAATAATTAACTGTTTAATTAAATGGACAATTTGTAAAATGAAAGTCAAAGCATTTTAAACAAAAATGTACAATTTATAAAATCAAAATCATAGAATTTGCAACAAAATACTTGAATGTTCAACCAAATGTACAATTTGTCAAATCAAAATCACAGAATTTTAAAGATAATACTTAACTTTTAAACCGAATGTACAATTTGTAAAATGAAAGTCAAAGCATTTTAAACAAAAATGTACAATCTATAAAATCAAAATCATAGAATTTTCAACAAAATAATTGAATATTTAACCAAATGTACAATTTGTCAAATCGAAATCACAGAATTTTCAAGAAAATGCTTAACTTTTAATCCAAATGTACAATTTGTAAAATCCCAATCGAAGAATTTTCAGCACAAGAATTAACTGTTTAATCAAATGTACAATTTGTATAATGAAAGTCAAAGAATTTTCAACAAAATACTTAACTTTTCAACCAAAGAGAACAATTTTTAAAATCAAGGTCAGAGAATTTTAAACAAAATACATAACTTTTAAACGAAATGTACCATTTGTGAAATCAAAGTCAAAGAGTTTTCAACACAAGAATTAACTGTTTAACCAAATGTACAATTTGATAAATCAAAATCACAGAATTTTCAAGAAAATGCTTAACTTTTATACCAAATGTACATTTTGTCAAATGCAATTTGAAGAATTTTCAGCACAAGAATTTACTGTTTAATTAAATGTACAATTTGTAAAATGAAAGTCAAAGCATTTTAAACAAAAATGTACAATTTATAAAATCAAAATCATAGAATTTTCAACAAAATAATTGAATATTTAACCAAATGTACAATTTGTCAAATCGAAATCACAGAATTTTCAAGAAAATGCTTAACTTTTAATCCAAATGTAGCATTTGTAAAATCCCAATCGAAGAATTTTCAGCACAAGAATTAACTGTTTAATCAAATGTACAATTTGTGTAATGAAAGTCAAAGAATTTTCATCAAAATACTTAACTTTTCAACCAAAGAGAACAATTTTTAAAATCAAAGTCAGAGAATTTTAAACAAAATACATAACTTTTAAACGAAATGTACCATTTGTAAAATCAAAGTTAAAGAGTTTTCAACACAAGAATTAACTGTTTAACCAAATGTACAATTTTTAAAATCAAGGTCAAAGAATATTCTACACAATAATTAAATGTTGAATCAACCTACAGTAAACAATATTAAATATAAAGCAAGAAAATTAGCATCAACATTACTAGCACTAAGTTCAAGATTACTGGGACGTTTACCATAATTCTAGTATTTTTGGAGTGCGAATGTTGAATAAACTAAATGCAAGCATGAAGAGCATGGGCCTCAAAATTAACGCAAATAAAACAAAAACTATAGTGTTCGAAGGAAAAAGTGAGAAAACGCTATGCAATATTTTATTAAATGATGAGAGGATTGAACAAGTTGCTAAGTTCGTATACCTTGGTAGCTTATTTACTAGGGACGGGAAGATAGATGAGGAATTAGATAGATGAATAAATGAAGGTAAGAAGGTTATTGGTAGAGCAGGTCCCCTTATCAGAAGTAAAAATATATCAAATAAAGCTAAAATGGCAATACATAATTCTACATTTGTACCGACTGTACTATACGGTAGCGAGACATGGACTTATCAAGAAAAAGATAAGAGTAAAATTAACGCAATAGACATGAGATTCATTCGCATAATAAGCGGGAAATCCCTAACGGACAAAGTAAGTAACGAGATAATTCTAAAAGAATGTGGTGCAGAAGAGACGCTAGTAGACACATGGGAAAGAAAT
>NW_022876975.1:0-1129 GCF_010883055.1 Belonocnema kinseyi
CTTAAAAAGCCTTTTTGATTGAAAATTGATTGTTGAACTGAAAATTTAACTGTTCCATTTTTTGTTAAAAATGTATCATTTTTAGTTGAAAATTCAACTATGCATTTGAAATATCGCCTTGATTGATAGGAAATTATTCTTCTCGTTTGAAGATTTATTTTTTTTTTAAATTCAGTTCTTGGGTTATAAATTCCACTCTTTCGTTGAAAATTAATTTTGTTCTTCTTGAATATTTTAATATTCTGTTATAACTTCTTTTGTCGGATAATAATCATATCTTTACTGAAAATATAACTGTTCCATTTTTGGCTGGAAATTAAACTTTTTTTAAACACTTTCTTTTTTAGTTAAAACATCAACCGTGTGGTGGAAAATTCATGTATTTTGATGAATATTCGTCTTTATTATAAGAATATTATTCTTTATGTTTGTACATTCATTTCTTTGGTGAAAATGTAACTATTTTGTTGTTAATTCAATTTTTTTAAATTAATTTTTTTAACTGAAAATGCATCTATTTTAATCAAGAATTCATTTCTTTCGTTGAAAAAAGACTGAATGGGTACTAAAAAAAGGCATTTTTAGTCAAATACATGAACTTTGCACAAAAGAAATTTATTTTCCACCAAGTCTAATTTTCTACACGAAAATTAATGTTTAATCATAGTTAAATTTTCGAAAAAAAATTAATTTTCTTGTTGAAATTGTTTTAAGTTATTGAAATTTTTTGAAAATTCCTTAGGATATTTTAAATAAAACATCCTAAAATATTCAAAATCCTTTAAAATCTCTTGAAATTTTGCAAAGCTCTTGAAAATTCTTTGAAATTTTAAAAATACCATAAAATATTCCTAATCCTTTAAAGTCTCATACTAAATTGTTGAAATCAATGGAAAATTCCTTAAAAATTCAAAAATACCCTAAAATAATTCAAATCTTTTACAATTTCATACTGCATTATTGACATCAATTGAAAATTCTTTGGAACATTTTTTTTTATATTATGTATTTTATTCCAAATTTACTTTTTTTTGCATAAAACTAATTGTTTTAGTTGAAAGTTGAACCATTTCTATTAAAAGATAGTCAACTAGTCATTAATGTTAATATAAAATTTTATAATTATAAT
>NW_022876976.1:0-1381 GCF_010883055.1 Belonocnema kinseyi
ATAGTTATTATTAGAATATCTTTATATATCATTATGCTTGTGTCATATGTATAGACGTGAAGCAACGCAAGGGCAGGCGTCAGAAACAGCTTGTAAGGACAGCAGATCAAGAAAAAATTTGATAAGTGCGTTGATATTCATTAATCTACAAAATGTGGAGAAAGCAACATAAGGTTACCCCCTCCATAGACTCGGGAATTAATGAGGTACAACAATAAAGGCTGAATGTTTGTGTCATAGATTCATTTGGTCTGCAATCTGATACTAAGGGCCCTCTAGAGAAGGATGCGACAATGTTTTCCCCACCACTAGCCTTCAGACGGGCGATGACCAAAGGAGCGCAAGCTACCTGGGATCCTTACCCTTCCAGTGGGACCCTTACTTCTCACACCTGTCTTGACGCGCTTAGCCGCCGGGATTGCCGGATCGCAGGGCCGATTGTTGCTAATAACCCTAAATAACCTCCCAATAACCGTTCCAACTTATTCACTTAAAATTTAAAAATAACTGATGCAAACTATTGTCATTTCTCATTAACAGATAAAAAGTAAATATCAACATTCCCTCATTCAATCGTGAAAATATGTAGATTCCGAGTATTTCTGTTTTCACAGAGAAATTTCGATAAGGTTATTGTCGATATGCTGACAGTATTAAACAATAGAAAATTCTAGAAAACTTGATCTTTTCAAAGATTTCTTTAGATCTGAATGTATTTATTTATGACTACGTTATTCATAATGTTAAATCTAAATTTCTGACTAAAAATAGAATTTCTCCGAATCTACATATTTTCACGATTGAATGAGGAAATATTGATATTTGATTTTTGTCTGTCTATGAGAATTGACATACCCCTGGACTCGCAAAAGCCCATAGATTTCCAAAAAATGACATCCAAATAGTTTGCATCAGTTATTTTTAAATTTTAAGTGAATAAGTTGGAACGCTAATCGGAGGTGATTTAGGGTCATTAGCGACAATAGGCCCTGCGCTCCAGCAATCCCGGCGACTAAGCGCGCCAAAAAGGTGTGAGGGGTAAGGGTCCCACTGGAAGGAGAAGGATTGCAGGTAGCTCGCGCTCCTTTGGGGTGCACATTGGCGGCGACCAATTAGGCAAACGTCTTTCCATACAGAAGCCCATGTCCCTATCCCTAAATGTTTCCATTTCTTTAGTGTTTCTAATCTAAACAATTTTATTTCCTCTAGTTGTCGAAAAATTACATTATACATAATTTTGTCCGTTCAACTTTTAGGTGACTTTCACTTCCAATTTCGTTTTCTATAATACTTGAAAGCCGCAGTTAGTCACTTTCAAACAATCAATGTTTATTGCAGTAGCAGATGTTACAAGTTCTAGTTCGTCAACGGCCCGGAATAT
>NW_022876977.1:0-1131 GCF_010883055.1 Belonocnema kinseyi
ATCACGTTCTAATAGATAAACGCCACCATACGAATATTCTCGATATAAGATCATATAGAGGAGCAGACGTGCACTCGGACCACTTCCTCGTAGTAGCCAAGCCACGATTCAGGCTAGCGATAAATAAGAACACTAACGTCGTAGCACCAAGGGTTCGGTTTGATATAGAGAAATTAAAAAATGATGTGAGACAAGTAACCAGCTATCAATTACCGATTTCGAATAGGTTCAAAGCCCTTCAGGAAGAAGGTGATAGTAATATTAATAATGACGATGAGGCAGACCCGGACACCTTATGGCATAATATACAGAACACAATTAAAGCGGCCGTGAAAACTACTATAGGGCTAAAAAGACCATCCAAAAACAAACCTTGGTTTGACGAAGAGCGCGAACTTTGGTTTGAGGAGCGGTCAAAGGCCCGCATAATCAGCCTTCAAAATAAATGCGCCGAATCCCATAGGAAATACATTGAAATCTGTAAAAATACAAGTAGATTCTACAGGCGTAAGAAAAGAGAGTGGGAAAAGAACAAAATACTAGCAATCGAAAATCATAAAAAACAAAAGAACACACGCGAAATGTACCGGGGGATCAATTCTATAAGAAAAGGCTTTCAAAGTAGAACCGATGTAATACGGGATGAAAATGGCAACTTAGTAGCCGATGCGACAGAAGGACGAAATCTATGGAAAAACTATTTCGATAAATTACTCAATGTACGCAAAGCCCCCGCCGAAAACAATAACTACGATGATATCCACACTGCTGAACTCCAAGTCGATGAACCTTCTGATGAAGAAATAGTAACGGCAATTAGAAAACTAAAAAATAACAAAGCTGCGGGTATCGATGACTTGCCTTCCGAGTTAATAAAATATGGAGGCCCTAGCCTTACAGAACAAATCTGCAAATTGATACGCGTTATTTGGAAGACCGAACGTATTCCAGAGGAGTGGAATACTTCGATTATCGTACCTATCTTTAAAAAGGGTGATAAAACCGACTGTAATAACTACCGAGGAATCACAATTGTCCCATCGTGCTATAAAATCTTATCCAATATAATAGTAAACAGACTCACACCTTATGCCGAGGAAATAATTGGAGATTACCAATGTGGATTTCGTC
>NW_022876978.1:0-1701 GCF_010883055.1 Belonocnema kinseyi
TATTTGAAAAAAAAATACTTTCAAGAAATTAATTGCTTATTATCAGTGGCGTTGTTTGTCAGGCAAAATATTAATTTGATAAATTGCTTGAAAATTTCCAAATGTTACAATCTTTTTATTCAAAGTTATTCAAATAAAATAGAAGATAACAGTAATATAAGTAATAAATATTTTAATGTAACATACACGATTGCAAATTCCTAAATATTAAACTGCAATCGTTTCTACAACATAGTCTTAAGTTTGAGAGATATATTACCCATATTTATGCAAGGCCTTTTAAGTTTGAACCCCTCAATTACTTGTGGGGAAAACGTAGAAAGCATTCTTCTGGAATTAAGTAAGAACCGTATATACCTTTGCCTATAGTCCGAATACCTGGTTGAACCTAATAAATTTTGGAAATTTTCCTCCTTTTATGGTGTACTTCTATTGTAAGAATACTCAGTATGAATGGTTGCGTAGTTGTGAGCCCAAAATTACAAAAATAGTATTAGCACCTTATTACGATTAAAACACTGTTTAAAAATAAGTAATTGTTTAAGTTTTGTAATTTTACATAAAAAACATTCATTAAAAAAAAAGGCGAATTTTAAACGACAAATAGTTCAACTGACAAAGAAACAAGAATGGAATAAATGAAATAGTTGAATTGCCAGTTTAAAAAAATTAATATTTTCAACAACAAAAATGAGTTTTCAACAGAATGCATGAATTTTTACCCACTTACCTTGAAGAAGTCAAAAGATAAATTTTCGAACAAAAATGAAATAGCTGAATTTTCAAATAAAAACATTAATTTCTAACAATATAATTTATTTTCTATCCAAAGAGCTAAATATGCCACTAAAATCGTAATGTTTTAACTAAAAAGATTTATTTTTCGTTCAAAAAATTAATTAAAAATTTAAAAAAACGGGTTTTCAACCAAGTAGATGAATTTCAACTAAAATGATAAATCTTCAACAACAAAAATCAAGTTTCAAGAAACCCCTTCAACTACTAATGTAAAATTCTTTAATTTTTACCTGCTAAATGTTTCAACGTATACAATTTTAAGTATTCCTTCAAAATTTTTGAATTTCACATTACAGTTTAAAATTAATTATTTAACTAACCATTGGTTTTAATGATTTTTTCAACTATAAAATGTTATTATAATAAATAAAATTTTTTAATTTATTATCTTCAGTTTTTAGAACAATAATACTTTGATAATAATAATATGAATAAATATACCATTTATTTTAATATATATTACTTAAATTTCAAATTATTATTATTATTATTATTATTATTATTATGTTTCCTTAACAGATTATGAGTTTATATGATAATAATTCAAGGATAATTTTCAAATTCAATATACAATTTTAAAGTATAAGTTTCTGTTAAAAAAAATTAAGAGAAAAATGTTCTCAGCAAGTATGCATCGCTGGAAACAAACTTTTTGAAAAATCATTTTCGAAGCAATGTTTTTTGCGTCTGACATTGGTTTGATTAAAAAAGGTTTAAGTGCATTTTCACTTATTTTTATGTACAGAAAGTCTTCTTTTGATTTTGATTGAAAAATTAAATACGTATATTTAATATCATGTGTACATACATACATACATACATACATACATACATACATACATACATATGATACCAATTTGAATAAAATTGGACATCTCTGGCTCAATTGAAAAATTTTTGAAA
>NW_022876979.1:0-1260 GCF_010883055.1 Belonocnema kinseyi
GAAAATAACGCCTGATTTTTGTAAAAATTAACAAATATATATTAAAGGTTCACTCAAGGTCATTTTTGTTCAAAAAGCTTGTTCCTGAATAAATGAACTCTTGTTGTTTCAGATTTCGTTCTGTCACTCAGGGTAATTTTCTGTGAAAAATATGGATTTACAAAGAATATTTGTCAAACAATAGAATGGATTTCTTCGCCCGAGATGCAAACGTAAATTGTACTATAGTAAAAACAAATGAAAAAATTTAGACGAAAGCCAAATTTGGTAAAGAAAATAAACCTTTGTCGACCTATAAACACTAATTTTATTCCCTTAAAGATTTTTAAAAAATCTCTTCGAAACACTCTTATTGCAAATATTTAATTGAAGAAAAATATTTGTTATAAAAATAAAAATAGTGCAATTTTTACATACAATTCTTAAAATAAAAAAATCTGTGTGTCGAACCACAATCCAATCCGACTATTCTTTCAAAAGTTATCCGATATACAGACAACCACAATAACGACGACGTAGACGCCAGAGAGAGACAGATACCGATGTAAAAACTTGTTTTTCTGACTCAAAGAGCCTCAAAACGTCGAAATTTAATGAAATTTGCGAAAATCATTTTTCGCATAAAACTCTTCTCATTATGGATGAGAATGTGATAAAATAATCATGGGGCCTTGAAAAAGTAGCTTTTTCGCCTCTTCACTTTTTTCCATATCAAGCTTTTTTTGCTTCAGATGTCCATTTTCGTTTGGTTTTTTTGAATTTTGAAAATCCTTTAACTTTAGTAAGTTTGTTTTTATCAAAAAAAGTTGTCAGGATAAATTGTTCATATTTTTTTGTACCATAAATAGCTGTCGATAAAATTTTCAAATTTTGAAAAAAAGTGGTCTCAAAAATTTTGAAAAAGCTTCAACTTTTTTGATTTTTATCAAAAATGGCTGTTTAACGAACTCGATCTTTCTTTTTGGACCCTCGAACAGTGTGTCAAAACCCATTCCAATCGGACCAGTCTTTCGAAAATCATCCGGTATACAGACAACAACAATGACGACGCCGGACAGACAAACAGACCCCGACGTATAAACTTGTTTTTTTTTTGACTCACGGGGCCACAAAACGTCGACATTGAATAAAATCTGAAAAAGGTATTTTTCATAAAATACTAATACCTTCTCATTTTTTATGAGAATGTAGAAATTATCAACAAGATTTGTAGAAAATCTTTCAAAGAATAAAATTATTGTCCCGTAAGTTACAACCGAA
>NW_022876980.1:0-1292 GCF_010883055.1 Belonocnema kinseyi
CTGTATTTGATCAGCCATTTTGAATTATAAAAATGTGACCTGCAAATCGGAATGAGAGCCCTGCACAATCTGCAGGTACAGATTTGTACAAACTATTGTTAACTCTTAAAGTTTCTCGTTGGACATTGTGGTGCGGCCATTTTGAATTTGAAAATGTGAATCAAAATTTATATGCAGCGGACCAAAAGACCGTTGTCACCAACTTTTGCAGAAATGTATAAATGCAAGTTTGGTGTCCGCCATCTTGGATGGGCCATTTCGAATGTGTGGTTTCAAAAATGTTGAAAACGTGCTCACTTTTTGAATTTTGATCCAAAATAGCTGGTTTACGAACTTGTTCTTTATTTTTGGGGCCTTAAAAAAGTGCGCCAAAGCCGAATCCAATGTGATAATTTTTTCGAAAGTTCTCGTGCCTACAGTATATAGACAGAGAGACAGACAGACAAACACAGTCATACAAAACGTTGCTTCTGACTCCGAGGGTCTCAAAAAGTGGAGATTTGATAAAAACCGTCAAAGTGAATTTTTATATAAAACCAATACCTTGTCATTATGCGACAGATCAGGTAATTACAGAAAGTCAGTAAATGTCAGGAAGAAAGTGATATATTCGGGAATTTTCGAAAAAGTAAAGTTGAAGTAATTTTATTATTAGGTGTTGAACAATCGGTAGTATTTAGTTAAAAATGAATCGCTTTTGGCTAAAGATTCCAACTATTTTGATAAAAACTCATATGTTTTGGTTGAATTCAACTATTTTTGTGAAAAAAATTAATATCCTGTTTGATTAAAATAGACAACATCACGGTTTTCTTTGAAAATTCATCCTTTTTGGTTGAAACTGATTTTCTATATCCCGCTGTATATAAATTTAATTTGTTATTTTTTAGTGTTTCATTGTTTACAAATGTAAATTATTGATTATTAAATAATTTAGGATTAGATGGTGAACAAAGTTTGGAATAAAAAATTTATCCAATGTTTATATTTACTTCTTTTAAATATGTAAGCCCGTTTATGAACAAAATGTTAAAACAAGAAATTTCGATGAACAGGGACCAGATTGTTTTGTACGGCCATGACGAACTCGTACTGAAAATTTGTAGCCAAGAATTTTTTCTAGATATTCTATGTGTTAAGTAAGCTATGGGGTCTAGTCGTAAGCGATAAAACGCGTTAAACTGAAGAGGTGGTAGTTCGAAACCCGTCACAGCGTTTTCGATTTTTTAAAAGCGATATAATATCATCAAAAGCGTGCGACTATATTATATGCAATGTATTGTAATTGAATG
>NW_022876981.1:0-1443 GCF_010883055.1 Belonocnema kinseyi
CGGGCTTAGTTAAGTCTCCCACTTTCCCCTGGTTTTATCACATTAAAGTTTATGAAAAACATAAATATTTTGTTTAAAATTAAAATAATAATTATTATATTTGAAATTACATTGAAATTAATGAAATATTGTATTCAAAATAACACTTTCAGCAAATAACCATTTGAAAAATTATCATGTGGGGCGAAGGTGTTGTCAGAAATTTAGTTGATGGTGGTAGATAGAGGGTCAAGGTGTTATAACTGTTTTACAGAAAAATAGTCTTTTGACTTAAAAGTTTAAGAAGCGGGACAAATTTTTTAATTTCCTAACTGGCAATTCTTTATTTGTTTAAAATTCGTCTTTCTAGTTGGATAATTCATAATTTTAGTTAAAAATTAATCTCTTTGGTTAAAAAATTTACTATTTTTTTTTAATTCTTTTTTTTCGGAAATAAATTAATCGTCTGTGTAAAAAAAAAACTTTGCTACTTTTGGTTTGAATTCGAATTTCTTACAGAAAATTAATCTTTATGATTGAAAATTCGTTTCCTTATTTTACAAAGCATCTCTTGGCAGCATCTGCATTCGCTGAAATATCAAATATTACATGTTCTATCTAAAATTCATATTCGCAGGTTAAAAAGTCAACTACTTTGTTGAAAAGTTACATGCAGGTTCGAAAATTCAACTCTGGTTAAAAATTTAAATATTTTGTTGAAAATCTTTTCTTTTTGTTTTAAGATATCCACCACTAAGTTTTCATTGAGAATTCTTTTTTTTTAATGCAACTCTTTTTGGTTAAAGATTAATCTTTTTTGTTTGAGAATTTGGGCATTCAGTTTAAAATTTATATTTGTAGGTGGAAAATTTAAATATTTGATTGAAAGTTAAACTATTTGGTGTCAAATGCAAATCTTTCATTGAAAAGCCAATTTTTTAACAAAACCGTTTACACTGATAATGGAAAAGTTTAATTTTTAGTTTTAAAAAATTAACGAATTTGCAATCAAATAGTTACTTTTTCATCCAAAAATATAACATTTTAACAAAATGGTTAAAATTTTAAATAAGTAGATAAATTTTCAACCAAAAACTAAAAAATATGATTATTCTAAAACAACAACAGCTGAATTAAATAAAAAAATTCATTTCATGAAAATTTTTTAATTTTTATCCAGAGATACATTTTTAACTAAAATAATGAAGCTTCTAAACAAAAAATTAATTTGTAAAAGGTCGTTCAATCTTCAAACAATTAGAAAAATATTCAACAAAAAGGATTAATTCACAACCAAAGAAAGAAAGAATTTGCAACTAAAATGATGAATCTTCAACCCAAAAAAGATCCATATTTGAATCCATATTTGAATCCTCAACAAAGGAGCTTTAACAAAAGATAATTCACAACTACCAAATTACAGTTGTAGATGTATATATGCATATATTATCGAGCGCAAAGCTC
>NW_022876982.1:0-1024 GCF_010883055.1 Belonocnema kinseyi
TAGAACTCATTTTGGTAAAGGTGGGTTTCAGATAACAGTATGCACAGGTGAGGTTGAAATTCCTGAGGTAGAAAAGCGTCTGGATATAATCCGGGAATGTCATGACTCAACTGTCGGCGGACATAAAGGTGAAACGAAAACATTAGAGAGAATCCGGGAGCGCTTTTATTGGAAAGGCATGAGGGATGAAGTCAGAAATTATGTCAAAACGTGCGAAACTTGTCAGAAAAGGAAATTGACTAGAGTCAAAACTAAAATGCCGATGCGAATAACAGATACCCCGATAAGAACGTTCGAAAAAGTACAAATTGATTTAGTTGGACCTTTACCTATCACTGAGTCTGGTAATCAGTACATGCTTACATGGCAAGATAATTTGAGTAAATATTCAGGTGCCATTCCACTTTCAAAAATAGATTCACCTCATATCACAGCGGCACTTGCTGAAAATCTAATTTGTGTCTTTGGTTGTCCCGAGACAATCCAAACAGATCAGGGGTTACAATTCATGAGCAATATTATGGAAAACATCGCTAAAATATTTTAAATTCGTCAATTCAGGTCTAGTGCATATCACCGGCAATCTTTAGGTTCGCTAGAAAGAAGTCATCATACATTTGTAGAATACCTGAGAAACTATAGTGAGCGTAGTAACTGGGACCAGTGGTTGCCGTTTGCCATTTTTTCATTCAACACCGCCGTTCACGAGTCCACAGGTGTAACTCCACACGAGATGGTTTTCGGAAGAAAGGTCAGGTTTCCATCCGAATTCGCAGACGAAAAAGTACCTATGACATATATTCAATTAGTAGATGAACTTCTTAATAAAATCGTAGAAACAGAGTAACTGGTCACAGCCCGCCTAGAAGCTGCTAAAAGACGTTGTAAAAAATATTACGACAGAAAAATTAACGAACAAAACTTTGAACCCGATCAGTATGTATATGTTTTAGTTGATTTGAGAAGCGACAAATTTGACGATCATTACGCGGGACCATTTAAAATTACTAGAGTTATTGACGAC
>NW_022876983.1:0-1065 GCF_010883055.1 Belonocnema kinseyi
ATTTTTCCTTCTTTTTCCCATTTTTTCAATCACCTGCTGTATCTTTAGCAATTTAAAAGAAGGTGTGCTCAAAATTAGTACACGAATAAAGTAAGTCTTTTGAAATGAATTGGCGTCAGCCACTTTCAAATAAAACAATAACTTATTCTGCTATAAATAATCATATTCAGTGTCACGTTTTCAGCTTCTGATTATCGTAGAAAGTTGTAATAAAGATGAATATGATTATAAAAATTAAACAACAAAATCGCTTTACTTTAAAATACCCATTATTTTTTATTGTTAAAGTTTATGTTTTGTCGTCGAGATACGTTCGATCTTTATTACCGTGACGAATGTCAAGTTTCCCATACCCAGCGTGGGCCATTGGCGTAGACATTACAAATTCTTGGTGGTGCATTTTTAATGCAGTTCTATAGCATTAAAAATGCAATCGTAATGCCTACGCCAGTGACCCACGCTGATAACTTTTGTTATGTATGTGCAAAATTTGTTGGGTCAAAAAACAAAAGAAAAATAACAGAAACAATAAATGATTTCTATAAAGTATGTTTTGACATTGAGATTTCACAGCAAGACAAAAGTTGGGTACCACATTTTGTATGTAACTCGTGTCATATAATGATAAGTAGAGTTACTAAAAATCAGGACAAGACGTCCCTGAAATTTATTGCACCAACAAAATGGAGAGAACCAGAAAATGAAAACGATTGCTACTTTTGTACAACAAAAGTAGGGGGTATAGCTTATATTAAGAAAAAAGAAGTACATTATTCTAGTCCTAAAACTGTTGAGTTTCCAGAAAAAGTCCTTATAGAAGGTTTAGAAAATGAAGAATCACGAGATAGTTTTACAACACGTTTAGATTCTCTGCATGTGGACGATCATTCGACAAATCAGATTAATGTGAAAGAAACTAAACCAAGCGATAACACGTCATCCGAAGATCTAAGCGAATCCGACAAAGTGAAGAAAATCTCGCTTCAGATGATGATGAAGAATATGTACCTAAAGGTGTGGAGAAATCTCTGAAAAAATATGATCAAAAGAGTCTGAATGATTTAT
>NW_022876984.1:0-2001 GCF_010883055.1 Belonocnema kinseyi
TTATAATTATAAGAATTATTTTTATTGAATGATTAATTTATTCAATTAATTCATGTAATATTGAATTTATTATTTTTGTTGATTGAATAATATTAATATTTATAGGATTAGTAATATTTATTTCTTCAATAGTAATAATATACAGTAAAGAATATATAATAATAGATTTAAAAAAAATATTTTATTATAATTTTAATATTATTTGTTATTTCTATAATTTTAATAATTATTAGTCCTAATTAGTTGCTGGCAACTCAGCGGCGCCCTCTACAAAAATCATTTAAAAATCAATAAATTAAACAAAATGACTAGGTTAGATTTTTTTGCTATTTATTTGCTTTACAATGAGCTATTAATCGCTTTCGTAAAGTCAATCCTTATTTTAAAAAAAACTACACACCATGATGTAAAAACATATTTAAAAAATGACTAGGCTAGATATTTTTGCTATTTTGTTGCTTTACAATGAGCTATGAAGCGCTTTTGTAAAGTCAACCCTTTTTTAAAAAAAGTACCCCCTGTAATGAAAACAAGTATTAAAAAAAAATATTGAAAAAATGACTAGGCTAGATTCTTTTGCTATTTTTTTGCTTTCAAATGTCATATTAAGCACTTTTATCAAATCAACCCTTATTGTAAAAAGCAACCCCCTGTAATGAGATAAAATATTTAAAAAAAGGATTGAAAAAATGTCTAGGCTAGATTTTTTTGCTATTTTTTTGCTTTCAAATGTGATTTTAAACACTTTTGTAAAACTAACCCGTATTGTAAAAAGCAACCCACTGTAATGAAAAAAGTATTTAAAAAAAGTATTGAAACTTGATTTACACTGGAAAATTCCCAACAAGATTATTTTTAGAAAAATTTATATCTACGTGGTAAACAGGTGTTGATTTTAGACGTTAAGGGTTGGAGCCAAAAAATTGGAGACGGTATTTTCGAGGAACCCAAAAATCAGACACTTAATTTACACTGGGAAATTCTCAAAACGATTATTTTTTTACAATTTCATACGTACGTGGTAGAGAGGGGTTAATTTTAGACTTTAAGGGTTGGAGCAAAAAGTTTGAAACGATATTTTTGAGAAGCCTGAAATTCAAATTCCATTGACACTAGAACATTCTGAAAAATATTATTTTTCGACAAAGTTATATCTATGTGGTGGAGAGGGGTTCATTTTAGACGTAAATGTTCGGAGCCAAAAAATTGTAGTCAGTATTTTCAAGAAGCCCAAAAATCAGATACTCCATTGACACTGGAAAATTCTCAAAAGGATTGTTTTTCTACAGTTGCATATCTAGGTAGTAGAGAGGGGTTGATTTTGGACGTTAAGTGTTGGAGCCAAAAAATTGTAGTCGGTATTTTCGAGGAGCCCAAAAAATAGAAACTCCGTTGACACTGGAAAATTCTCAAAACAGTAATTTTGTAACAACTGCATATATACTAGGTAGAAAGCGGTTGATTTTAGACGTTAAGGGTTGGAGCCAAAAAATCGGAAAGGACATTTTTGAGGAGCCTAAAATTCAGAGACTTCATCGACACTGAAAAATTCTAAGAAAGATTATTTTTTGACAAACTTATATCTACGTGGTGGAGAGGGATTGATTACACTGGCCCACAAAAAAAAACAAAAGTGTCTGTGCAATTCACCAGACCTATATATTCTTATGTATTTTATGGGGTTTTGCTCGAAAAACCTCATTTTTTACGGTTTTTTCATGTTTTTTTTTTAAATAAAAAAAAAATAAAGAAAAATTTTATTTTTTTGACTTCAGAATCGAATTCTACAGGAAAAAATACATCGAAAACCATGTTTTGATTTTTTTTTTACCAAAATTTCAACCCACCATACGGCGATGAAAAGGCAGAAAATCGCGAAAAGTGAAAATTTGCTTCAAACTTGATTAAAATGACATTAAAATCAAGTTTTACGATTTTAAACCGATTTATAAACATTGAAAATACTTTACTGGGGGTTTTTGAGGTCGCTGATCACGAATT
>NW_022876985.1:0-1022 GCF_010883055.1 Belonocnema kinseyi
TAATGCAGAACTAAATTTCATAATTATAATTTAAGCAAGACCACATGAAAAAAGGATTAATTTTTGCTTGAGAACACCGAAAATATGCATTTGTTTATGTAACTTGTTCTTAAAATCAACAAGTGTTAATGCAGAACTAAATTTCATAAATATAATTTAAGCAAGATCAGATGAAGAAACGATTTATTTTTGCTTGAATACGCCGAAAATATGCATTTGTTTATATAATTTGTTCTTAAAATTAATAAGTGTTAATGCATAACTTCATTTCTTCAATATAATTTAAGCAAGATCATATGAAAAAACGATTTATTTTTGCTTAAGAACGCCGAAAATATGCATTTGTTTATATTATTTGTTCATAAAATTAACAAGTGTTAATGCACAACTAAATTTCTTAAATATAATATCCGCAAGATCAGATGAAAAGACGATTTATTTTTGTTTGAGTACGCCGAAAATATGCATTTGTTTATATAATTTGTTCTTAAAATTAACAAGTTTTAATGCATAACTAAATTTCATAAATATAATTTAAGCAAGATCAGATGAAAAAGCGATTTATTTTTGCTTGAGAACGCCGAAAACTTGCATTTGTTTATATAATTTATTTTTAAAATTGACAAGTGTTAATGCATAACTAAATTTCTTAAATATAATTTAAGCAAGATCAGATGAAAAAACGATTTATTTTAGCTTGAGAACACCGAAAATATCCATTTGTTTATGTAATTTATTCTTGAAACCAACAAGTGTTAATGCAGAACTAAATTGCATAAATATAATTTAAGCAAGATGTGATGAAAAAACGATTTATTTTTGCTTGAGAACGCCGAAAATATGCATTTGTTTATATAATTTGATCTTAAAATTGACAAGTGTTAATGCAACACTAAATTTCTTAAATCCAATTTAAGCAAGATCAGATGAAAAAACGATTTATTTTTGCTTAAGAACGCCGAAAATATGCATTTGTTTATATAATTTGTTCATAAAATTAACAAGTTTTAGTGCAGAACTAA
>NW_022876986.1:0-1367 GCF_010883055.1 Belonocnema kinseyi
TGAAAATTCCCGAATAATAAAACTCCAGGCCGAATGCTGTCTAATGATCAAATATACAAACTAGAAAATTCCCGAATTGCAGAAATTGAGAAAACAGTTTTGCGATCAATATTATTTATTTATTAAAAATACAATAATCAAATATTTTTATTATAGAAATTTTGTCTAATGTTTAATTTTTTTAAATTATTGTTTTAATTTAAAATAACAATAATTGTATACATATGTGATACAAACATAAATTTAAAACACGTGAGCTTTAAATGAAACAAAATTTGCAGGATTCAATGCAGGCTGATTTAACGCGACTTTTATTTTTATTTTTTGAAATAATAATTTTTATTTTTGCGAGCGTTTTCTGTAATGTACAAAAATACAATGCACATTTTCAAATAACTTTTTATCAATGAATACATTTGTTCAATTGTTGTTATTTTATATTCCAACAATAATTTTTAGAAACTTTACACATTAAAAAAGTTTTTTCTTTAGTAAAAATATTTTATTATTCTATTAAAAAAATTTTAAACAAACTATTTTTTAATTGTTCAAATTAGAGAGTTGTCTAGCCCGGATATTGTATAATTCGGAAATTTTCTGTCGGCAATTCTCAAATTCGGTAAGATTGTAAATTGTCGAGATTGAAAATTCTCGACACTGTAAAATTCGTAAATTGAAAAATAACCAAATAATAAAATTCCCGAAATTATGAAAGTCCCGAAATATAAAAGTCGAATTGGAAAATTCAGGAAAATAAAATTCCAGACAATAAGATATTACCGAATTTTAACAATCACCAGAGAAAATGGCAGAATTATAAAAATAACCGAACTAGAAAATTCCTGAATTTAAACAATTAAAAAATTGTTTATTAAATATTATTCATTTATTGAAAATACAATAATCGAATATATATTTCTGGATGAAAAAATTTGTTTGAAAATGTGCATACTATTTGAAAAAAGTATAAAAAAGTTCTGAAAAATCGAATTTTTCATTAATAAAAAAAAAATAAAAGTAATAAAAATAAATTTTGATAGAAATCGTTGTTGAATTGAATCCTGCAAAGTTTGTGCAAAAATGTTATTATGTAGGTACCAAGAAAATTTAGGCAGAACATTTTTTTCTTTCAAAGCGCACGTGTTTTTTAATGTATTTTTTAATGCAATTTTTATAAAATTATTATTAAGGTGCCGGAGATTTCATTTTTTGAGATTTTTCATTCATCCCTTTCGGAATTTTTTCCAGTGGTCCCATATTTTTAAATTTCCTCTTAAAATTATATCTTTTTTCAAAATAAAAAGTCAACATTTCAAAACATTTCAAAATCATCAAAAGTATCTATTCTCTTTTAAATTATTTTAAAT
>NW_022876987.1:0-1007 GCF_010883055.1 Belonocnema kinseyi
ATTTTATGCTTTAGAATGGTTCCATATGATGTCCAAAGACACTAAAAAAAAGTTTCATTCCCCTATTTCATCCGGAACACCCCGTTTTCAACCACCAAAATAATGAAAAATCAAAAAAAAATTCCAAAAGATTCCCTAACATCCAGACCTAAAATTTTATGCTTTAGAATGGTTCCATCTGATGTCCAACGACACTAAAAAAAGTTTCATTCCACTATTTCATCCGGAACACCCCGTTTTCAACCCCCTAAATATTGAAAAATCGAAAAAAAATTCCAAAGGATTCCCTAAAATCCACACCTAAAATTTTATGCTTTAGAATCGTTCCATCTGATATCCAAAGACACTCAAAAAAGTTTCATTCCCCTATTTTATCCGGAACACCCCATTTTCAACCCCCCAAATAGTGAAAAATCAACAAAAAATTCCCTAAAATCCAGACCTAAAATTTTATGGTTTAGAAGGGTTCCATCTGATGTCCAAAGACACTAAAAAAAGTTTCATTCCTCTATTTCATCCGGAACACCCCGTTTTCCACAACCAAAATATTGAAAAATCGAAAAAAAATTCCAAAAAATTCACTATAATTCAGACCTAAAATTGTATGCTTTAGAATGGTTCCATCTGATGTCCAAAGACACTCAAAAAAGCTTCATTCCCCTATTTTATTCGGAACACCCCGTTTTCAACCCCCCCAAATATTGAAAAATCGACAAAAAATTCCCTAAAATCCAGACCTAAAATTTTATGCTTTAGAATGGTTCCATCTGATGTCCAAAGACACTAAAAAACTTTTATTCCACTATTTGATCCGGAACATCCCGTTTTCAACCCCCCCAAATATTGAAAAATCGAAAAAAATTCCCTAAAATCCAGACCTAAAATTTTGTGCTTTAGAATGGTTCCATATGATGTCCAAAGACACTAAAAAAAAGTTTCATTCCCCTATCTCATCCGGAGCACCCCGTTTTCAACCCCTCAAATATTGAAAAATCGACAAAAAATTC
>NW_022876988.1:0-1156 GCF_010883055.1 Belonocnema kinseyi
AATCAACATTAAATAAACATAAGTGCAAATTTTGCATTATTTGTCGAGTGTTTTGGTAGAAAAAACACTTTTTTTTACCGAAGTCTACGGAAAGATAAATTGTTTAATAATCACTCTTATTTTATTGATATTAAAAGTGTAGTTTCGAATATAATTTAATTTCGAGAGAAACCCGCCAAATAGAAAACTATATCAATCAACATTAAATAAACAAAAGTGCAAATATTGCATTATTTTTAATGTGTTTTGGTAGAAAAAAAACACTTTTTTACCGAAATCTACGGAAAGATAAATTGATTAATAATCACTCTTATTTTATTGATATTAAAACTGTATTTTCGAATATAATTTAATTTCGAGAGAAGCCCGCCAAATAGAAAAGTGTATCAATCAAGATTGAATAAACAAAAGTGCAAATATTGCATTATTTTTAGTGTGTTTTGGTAGAAAAAAAGGCTTTTTTACCGAAATCTACAGAAAGATAAACTGATTAATAATCACTTTTATTTTATTGATATTAAAACTGTAGTTTCGAATATAATTTAATTTCGAGAGAAGCCCGCCAAATAGAAAGGTATATCAATCAACATGAAATAATCAAAAGTGCAAATATTGCATTATTTTTAGAGGGTTTTGGTAGACAAAAAACACTTTTTTTTACACGAAATATACGGAAAGATAAATTGATTAATAGTCACTTTTATTTTATGGATATTAAAACTGTAGTTTCGAATATAATTTAATTTCGAGAGAAGCCCGCCAAGTAGAAAGGTATATCAATCAACATTGAATAAACAAAAGTGCAAATATTGCATTATTTTTAGAGTGTTTTGGTAGAAAAAAAAACACTTTTGTACCGAAATTTACGGAAAGATAAATTGATTAATAATCACTTTTATTTTATTGATATTAAAACTGTAGTTTCGAATTTAATTTAATTTGGAGAGAAGCCCGTCAAATAGAAAAGTATATCAATCAACATTAAATAAACAAAAGTGCAAATTCTGCATTATTTTTCGAGTGTTTTGGTAGAAAAAAAACACTATTTTACCGGAATCGACGGAAAGATAAATTGATTAATAATCACTCTTATTTTCTTGATATTAAAACTGTATTTTCGAATATAATTTAATTTCGAGAGAAGCCCGCCAAATAG
>NW_022876989.1:0-1441 GCF_010883055.1 Belonocnema kinseyi
GAAAGAGGGAGCTCTTTTTAATATTTTGACACCAAAATCATGTCGATACACCTTACCGACTGCGAGTAAAGCCACCCACGCTTTAACTTGACAGACTGTAAAATGAAATAACGTTGAAACTAAAAAATTTTTTAAAACCTGAGTTTTTTGTTCTCTAGTTATTTTTCTTTGAAGATTAAAGAAATAATAAACTGAAAATTGCTAACTTTGATGTAATCTGCGTAAAAAAAGGAAGGATACACTAACTACTTTACCTAAAAAATAATATTGCTAGGTGCATCAAATAATTATTACAAAGTGGGAATTAATTTACAATTATGGATAACTATGAATAAAATCACCGAATACATATAAGTTTATCTTATTTTGTAAATATTTTTATTTTATTATACTTTCTTTAATTGTATTTACTATGTCATATATTTTTGTAAAGGGCCCTATGGCCCGTTTACTTTTGTAAGTAAATAAATAAACAAAACAATTATTTTATACTAAAAAAATTGCAATAAATTATTAACTAACGAAAAATGAATCATTAAAATAAATGCAGGTCGAAAAAAAATGCCTAGGCAAAAAGAAAATTTTTTTATTGTAAAGCACATGATTTATTTATTGTTAAAAAGAATATTCATGGGAAGCAAATAACAATCTCGAATGCAGAAAGCTCTATTATTTCTATTAAAAAAATTAATCAGAAGAGAGCCAAACCTGAAGGATTTCTTACCCTGCGAGTTTCACGCTCGAGATTTTAACTTGAGTACCTAACCCCAACTACGCTGTACCCAGCAACTTTGACGCGCGCAATATTTAAGCAGAGATGAGTTGGGAGATTGCTCATGTACTGGAATAAGAGACTACGTCAAAATTTGACTGCTAAAAGCGCCCTCTTGGTTTGTGGGTTGACTCCTCGGAGTTACTTCGCAGTTTTCGGCATTTTTCAGACGTTCCGCGTCGGTAATTGCTGAAGTTAGAAAATTTAAAAAATGAGTTACCACCGCAGTTACAATTACAGGAGTTACCATAAATGTGAATGATGTACTGCATATTTATTTACCACTTGAATATTAAGTGTTTATTATATAATTATTCTAATGATTCACAATTATTAGTGAGTAGTTATATAATGAAAATTAATTATTTATTGTTTAAATTTAAATTTTTAATATTATGTCGTTACATAGCTATTTATATGCTATAAATCATAAATTATGACTTATAATTTTAATACATAACCAGAAAAAGTTTTATGTTCACCTATTTTTTAATGACTGAAAAGTTTTATTTATTTTAATTATGACAGAGCTAAACATTTTTCTCTTTAAAATGTTGAATGCTATTTAAATTCAAAATTCTGTATAAAATCAAGCAAGGGATAAATCCAATTTGTCCATTTTATAAAGAATTTTGAGATTTCTTTAGAAACAAAAAAATAGTATATTGT
>NW_022876990.1:0-1173 GCF_010883055.1 Belonocnema kinseyi
AATTGATTAATAATCACTTTTATTTTATTGATATTAAAACTGTAGTTTCGAATATAATTTAATTTCGAGAAAAGCCCGCCAAATAGAAAAGTATATCAATCATCAGTAAATAAACAAAAGTGCAAATTTTGCATTATTTTTCGAGTGTTTTGGTAGAAGAAAATACTTTGTTAACGAAATATACGGAAAGATAAATTGATTAATAATCACTTTTACTTTATTGATATTAAAACTGTAGTTTCGAATATAATTTAGTTTCGAGAGAAGCCCGCCAAAAAGAAAAGTATGTCAATCAACATTAAATAAACAAAAGTGCAAATTTTGCATTATTTTCAGAGTGTTTTGGTAGAAGAAAGCACTTTTTTACCGAAATCTACGGAAAAATAAATTGATGAATAATCACTTTTATTTTATTAATATTAAAGCTGTAGTTTCGAATATAATTTAATTTCGAGAGAAGCCCGCCAAATAGAAAAATATGTCAATCAACATTAAATAAACAAAAGTTCTAATTTTGCATTATTTTTCGAGTGTTTTGGTAGAAGAAAACACTTCTTTACCGAAATCTACGGAAAGATAAATTGATTAATAATCACTTTTATTTTATTGATATTAAAACTTTGGTTTCGAATATAATTTAATTTCCAGAGAAGCCCGCCAAATAGAAAAGTATATCAATCAATAGTAAACAATCAAAAGTGCAAATATTGCATTATTTTTCGAGTGTTTTGGTAGAAGAAAACACTTTTTTACCCAAATCTGCGGAAAGATAAATTGATTAATAATCACTTTTATTTTATTGATATTAAAACTGTAGTTTCGAATATAATCTAGTTTCGAGAGAAGCCCGCCAAATAGAAAAATATCAATCAATAGCAAATAAGCAAAAGTGCAAATAATGCATTATTTTTCGAGTGCTTTGGTAGAAAAAAAAAAACACTTTTTTACCGAAATATATGGAAAAATAAATTGATGAATAATCACTTTTATTTTATTAATATTAAAACTGTAGTTTCGAATATAATGTAATTTCGAGAGAAGGCCGCCAAATAGAAAAATATGTCAATCAATATTAAATAAACAAAAGTGCTAATTTTGCATTATTTTTCGAGTGTTTTGGTAGAAGAACACAATTTTTTACCGAAATCTACGGAAAGATAAATTGATTAGTAA
>NW_022876991.1:0-1542 GCF_010883055.1 Belonocnema kinseyi
TTAGAGCAATAAATGATATCTTTAACGAAAATGATGATTTATAATTTTATTTAAAAATTCATTTGTTTTTTGCTAATTGAAAATATACCTATTTAATTGTTTTTTTTAACTGATTTTTGCCAGATAAAAATTCAACTATTTGCTTGAGGCTTCAAATGTTTCATTTATAATTAATGTATTTTGGTAGACAATTTAACTACTTGGTTGAAGGTTAAACTACTTTGCTTTTTGTAGATGAAATGAATTGTTCACTTAATGAAATTAAATAAATTTTCAATAGATTGTTAATTTTTTTCTTAAAAATTTAGGTTTTGTTAATAGTTCATCATTCTAGTTAAAAGCTTATTTCTTTGCTTGACAATTTATCTACTGAATAGAAAATTCTTTGCTTTTTTTGTAGAAGATTCATTGTTTTATTTAAAAAATCTTCTCTTTGTTTACAAATATTATTAAAAAAAAACAACTAATTTTCGTGTTTATCGTTGAAAATTATATCTCTTTATTAAAACCTTGACTATTTCTTTTTGGACAGAAATTGATTTTTTTAGTTCAAAATTCGTTTTTTTGTTTGCTGAAAATCCATATTTTTTAAATCAAAATTCAACTATTTGGTTGAAGCTTCGACTATTTTATTCATGATTCATCTTTTCTGGTTGAAAATTCAACTAGTTGTACGAAAGTTAACTTACTTTGGTTTTTATGGAATAAATTGTTATTAATTGTTAATTAATTGTTAATTAAATGTTAAATCACTTTTTTTAAATTGAGTTTTTTGTTAAAAATTTATAATTTTATGTAAAAACTTCTTTCTGTGGTTAATAATAATTTAACTACTTTCTTGAGATTTTTTTTTCAAGATTCATTATCTTACTTATTAATTCATCTTTTCGCTTGAAAATTTTATGAAAAGAAAATTAATTTGTGTGTTAGTAATTGAAACTGATTTTTGTTATTTGAAAACTTAGCCATTCTTTTCTTTGAGTGAAAATTGATTTTTTTTGTTCTAACTTAAGTATTCGGTTGAATATTCATATTTTTCACTTTGACAATTCGCCTTTTTTAGTCGGAAACTAATCTCTCTAGCCAAATTTTTTTTAAATTCTACTAGTATAAAATTCAACTGCTTTGATAAAATGAATTATTTTGGTTCTTTATTCACAATTTAAGTTCATACATTTGACTGAAAATTACCTATTTTGTTTAAAATAAGTTGTTTTTTTCGGTAAAAACTTAATCTTTTGAAAAAATTAATTATTGTGAATTTAACTAGGGTAGGCTGAAAGTTGGAATGCTTTGATAATAATTTATTATTTGGGTGAATAATTCATACCAGTTGAAAATTTATTTGGTTGCAAACGGACCTTTCTGCGATGAAAATTTAACAGATTGGATAATTTAAAATTACTGATTTCATCAGTGAGTTAAATTGACTGATTAAATAATGCGGATATCCGTCTAAAGTTGTTGCATCCACATTATTTTAATCAATCAAAATTAACTTCTAATAAGTCAGATAGTAATAATAATAATAATAATAATAAT
>NW_022876992.1:0-1010 GCF_010883055.1 Belonocnema kinseyi
TTGGCCCGTATTTTCACCTCATATTTGAAGTCGGAAGAGCCGATTCCAGAGTGGTTGGTGGAAGGCCGCACAATACTCCTGCCGAAAATAGGCAACTTAGCTAACCCATAGAACTACAGGCCAATAACTTGTCTGAACACGCTTTATAAGATATTCACAGCTATCCTAAATGATAGGATTGTTCGGGCAATTGAACCTGTGTGGCAAGAAATGTATGAACAACGAGGCTCAAAGAAAGGCGTAGCCGGATGTCGGGAGAACCTGCTTATCGATAGATGTGTCTGCAAACATGCAACATTCTACCAGCGTGACCTATCGATGGCCGGGATTGATTATCAGAAAGCTTTCGATTCTACATCCCATAGACTTATCATCTGTCTTTTGCAAATCTTAAAGGTTCATCCGCAAATATTTGGGTGCATAGAGAGATTGATGCCGCTTTGTAAAACCAGATTGACTATCTCATCTGGCAAAAAATCGTGTGACAACTAACAAGGTCACGATTCAGAGAGGTGTCTTTCAGGGCGACACCACGAGCCCACTCCTCTTTTGCCTTACATTATTGCCACTATCTCTAGCACTGCGCCATTCCGACGGGTACTTGTGCGGCAAACCTGCAGATCGAAAGTACAAGGTCACTCATGTATTTTACACGGACGATCTTAAGATCTGTGCTAAAAACAGAGTGCATCTTAAGTCTTCCGTTCCGCGACTGTACATCTCACGCCGTCAAAGGGGTCGCGGAATATTGAGTCTTGAATGTCTTCACAACAGGATTATTCTGGTAACAGCACATAAAGTTACAAATGGAAGAGACCCTCTTCTTGAAATGGTCAGAAATCATGAAGAAGTGGGCAAAGGAGCATTTCTATACAAAGCAGCGGAGGAGGCTGATGAAACAGTCGGATTTGACTTCAGTATTAGGGGTGATCAAAATGCATCAAATCTAATCTATCTCGAGTACTCACTCCTGAAAGCCCGGATTAAGAAAGCACAAGAGAAAAACTTTC
>NW_022876993.1:0-1265 GCF_010883055.1 Belonocnema kinseyi
TTGAAGCCCAAGAATCATATCGGGTATTTTCGAGGAGCCTTTTTTCTATTGAAAAATTTTTCCCTTTTTCTATTGAAAAATTCTAAAACAATTTATTTGCAGTGAAAGTTGCATTTACGCGGAAGAGAGGGGTTGATTTTTGACGTTAAGGTGTGAAGCCCAAAAATCATATCGGGTATTTTGAGGAGCACAAAAATCAGAGACTGTATTTCTATTTAAAAAATCTAGAACAATTTATTTGCATACAAAGTTGTATTTACGTGGAAGAGAGGGGTTGATTTTTGATGTTAACGGCTAAAGCCCAAAAATCATGTAGGGTATTTTCGAGTATCCAAAAAATCAGAGACTGTATTTCCATTGAAAAATTCTAAAAAAATTGATTTGCAGACAAAGTTGTATTTACGTGGAAGAGAGGGGTGGATTTTTGACGTTAAGGGTTGATGCCCAAAAATCGTATCGGGTATTTTCGAGGAACCCAAAATTCAGAGACTGTATTTCCATTGAAAAATTCTAAAAAAATTGATTTGCAGTCAAAGTTGTATTTACGTGGAAGAGAGGGGTGGATTTTTGACGTTAAGTGTTGAAGCCCAAAGATCATATAGGGTATTTTCTAGGAGCCCAAAAATCAGAGACTGTATTTCTATTGAATATTCTAGAACAATTTATTTGCAGACAAATGTGTACTTACGTGGAAGAGAGGGGTTGATTTTTGACGTTAAAGGCTAAAGCCCAAAAATCATATTGGGTATTTTCGAGGATCCCAAAAATCAGAGACTGTATTTCCATTGAAAAATTCTAAAAAAATTGATTTTCAGACAAAGTTGTATATACGTGGAAGAGAGGGGTGGATTTTTGACGTTAAGAGTTGAAGCCCAAGAATCATATCGGGTATTTTCGAGGAGCTCAAAAATCAGATTCTGTATATCCATTAAAAAATTCTAAAACAATTGATTTGCAGACAAATGTGTACTTACGTGGAAGAGAGGGGTTGATTTTTGACGATAAAGGCTAAAGCCCAAAAATCATATTGGGTATTTTCGAGGATCCCAAAAATCAGAGACTGTATTTCCATTGAAAAATTCTAAAAAAATTGATTTGCAAAGTTGTATTTACGTGGAACATAGGGGTGGATTTTTGGCGTTAAGGGTTGAAGCCCAAAAATCATATCGGGAATTTTCGAGGAGCCCAAAAATCAGATACTGTGTTTCCATTAAAAACTTCTAAAAAAATTGGTTTGCAGACAAAGTTGTATTTACGTGGAAGAG
>NW_022876994.1:0-1499 GCF_010883055.1 Belonocnema kinseyi
ATGCTTTACGACCCGGAGAAACATCAACACCAAGGTTTCTCTCAAGCCTAAAGATCTGGCTGAAATGGATGACGAGCTTCGTGGACATTTCTCCGGTGAATCTGACTTCTGGGCTATCAATTATTGTGTGTATAATGCAGCGAGAGCTTTGGCCGATGCGAACCGTAATACAAAACCAACGGCTGATCATAAGACCAAAATACGAATGCATCAACTTGCCATAAAGATAGGCTGGGCAAGACAGTACACGTCCCGCATTCAGTGTGTGATTGACTACATCACATCTGGCAGGAATTTGACCGCCAAGGTTCGAAAGTTCGCGCTCGAACTTCGGACCCGTTATCACGCACTTAACAAGTCAAAGCTGCTGACCATCAGGCAGTATATTGTTGAGAGGATACGGATACTATCTGACGCTAAGAGAAGTCTAGAGCGGAGGGAGAGGTGGGTCAGAGAAAATCAACAGTTTCTCTCTGACCCATCTCGACTCTTCGAAGACCCTCCAGTTACTGTCGAACACTCACCCATACCAGAGGAGGTCGAAGTATTTTGGAGGAAAGTCTACGAAGTTCAGCATAGACTGGACAGAGACTCAGAAAATATAAATAGCTTCAAGGATTTATGTGTTGCCCCCATAAGACCTGATAAACAATGCCCACCCATCACTACCGAGGAGGTGAAAAAAGTAATAAGAGGGATGAAGAACTATTCCGCACCGGGACCAGATTGTATCAAAACCTTCTGGTGGAAGAAGTTTTCTTCAACCCATCAGCATTTGGCCCGTATCTTCACCTCATATTTGAAGTCGGAAGAGCTGATTCCAGAGTGGTTGGTGGAAGGGCGCACAATACTCCTGCCGAAAATAGGCAACTTAGCTGACCCGAAGAATTACAGGCCAATAACTTGTCTGAACACACTTTATAAGATATTCACAGCTATCCCAAATGATAGAATTGTTCTGGTAATTGAACCTGTGTGGCAAGAAATGTATGAACAACGAGGCTCAAAGAAAGGCGTAGCCGGATGGCGGGAAAACCTGCTCATCGATAGATGTATCTGCAAAGATGCAGCATTCTACCAGCGTGACCTATCGATGGCCTGGATTGATTATCGGAAAGCTTTCGTTTCGACCTCCTATAGACTTATCCTCTGTCTTTTGGAAATCTTAAAGGTTCATCCGCAAATAATTGGGTGCATAGAGAGATTGATGCCGCTTTGGAAAACAAGATTTACTATCTCATCTGGAAAAAATCATGTGACAAGTAACAAGGTCACCTTTCAGATACGTGTCTTTCAGGGCGACACCATGAGCCCACTCCTCTTTTGCCTTATATTATTGCCACTATCTCTAGCCATGCACACCCCGAGCATTTAGCTCACATACTATCTAGTTGTCAAACTCACGCGGGAACGACCTACATTCAAAGGCACAATGCGGCACTAAGTGTGCTTTATTACCATCTCTGTCACTCCTACGGCATTAACCTTAATATCGCTCC
>NW_022876995.1:0-1137 GCF_010883055.1 Belonocnema kinseyi
GCGTCATTTTCCACAAACAATTGCATTTTTAACCAAAAGTTAATATTTCAGTCAGTAATGAGAAATATATAGTCTTCTGAAATTTTAAACTTTCAAGCCTTACCTAAGAATGAATTTTCTGCAAAATGGTTAAATTTTCAAACCAGAAATATCAAGAGAAAATTTTCAAGCAATTACATAAAAAATAAGAGAAATTCTAAAGTGTAGATGAAAAAGGAATTATTAAGATTGAGTTTAATGCCCGGCAAATAGATTCTTGATAAGAAAAAATGGGCTTCATATCCGTGTTTGCTATTCATGATAAACAAACTTTGAATGGATATAAGGTAGATTCCTCAAAAAAACTTTTTTGGTCCAGAATTTTTGAATATTTTTGAAAATGCGTCTTTGTTGCTGATGAGTTACTATTTTTCAGTTAAAAGTTCAATCTTTTTAGTAAAAGATTCGATTTCTTAGTTCAGAATTTTTGAATTTCGTTTAACATTTGTTTTTTTGCCGGTAAATTATTATTTTTTAGTTAAAACTTTAACTTTTTGGTGGAAAACTGAAAATTAAGTAAATTAATCTCTTTGTTTAAAAATTTATCTTTTCAGTTAAAAATGTAACAACTAGTTTTTAATGTTAAGCTGAATTTTTTAGAATAAAAATAATAAAATTTCTTTCTTTCTTAAAAAATTAACTTTTTTCGAGCATTGAACTGCTTTGATGAAAATTTCTTCTTTTTATTGAAATATTACGTTTGTAATGTAAAATTTTACTATTACATTTTTCGCCAAAAATGGTTCTTTTTAAATTAAAAATTAAACTTCTTATTAAAATTAAACTATATTGTTAAAGACTTATTTTGTTGTCAACCAATCCAGCCTTGTTAAAAATTTAACTCTTGTGTTAAAGGTTTTTCTTATTTTGTTGGAACTTCGTTTTTTTTGTTATAAAATCAACTTTTTTGTCAAAATGTCATATTTTGGAATTAATGATTCAACTGTTTTCTATGGAAAATTTGTCATTTTGTATGGAAAGTTTAATAAGTCCTATTTTTAGAAATTAAATAATGCTTGGATTGACTTTCACATGAAATTCAGTTAGGCACATTTCAACACTTACTGTGATAATCTTATTATTATTTTAATTTCTAAT
>NW_022876996.1:0-1407 GCF_010883055.1 Belonocnema kinseyi
GTAAATAGGCAAAACCAGTATCTCCTATGCTGTCCTTCTAAAAAAGAAGCATAGCACAGGAGAAACTCTATAGCGCAAACTCCAGCCACTCCCTCCTTGACTACGTTACGTAAGATCGAGAAGGGAGAACTGGAAAAAGGACTATAAAAAGGGCAACCCAGCTTAAAGAAAGGTCTTCTGGATCTTGTGTCTGAAAAAGCACAGATCGCAGGAGCGAGTCAGTAGGAGAAGACCAGAGCCTAAAAACCTCTGGAACTTGTCCGATAATTCGCTCTTTTAAAAGAATAAAATTTCAAAATAATGAAATCTTATTCAGATTGTTTTCTTTCTAAGAGTGCCCAGTGAGATAATCTCCCTTGAAACTGTCGAGACCAGAGATTCAATTTTCAAGCGATCCTTTGCGAAATCGTAGAAAATTATTATTATTTCTTAGAATGTCTCCGAGTTAGTGAGCTTTAGAAATTCTTTTAGGGCAAAGTCCCTTGGCTAAAATTTATTAAGAAAATTTACAGGCAGTGGCTTTACATCAGACAGATTTTACCCTCGAAAGTGTCTACTCTACATTCAGTGAGCGACTACAGGTAAAATCCCTGTAACTCAGTCAATTGAACAGAGTATAGATATTTAGGGCCAATCGTTCACTCCACAAACCGTGCAAGAGAGACTTAGAGGCTTCAAAACCTTATACCCTGTCGAGAACACGTTTTGTCGAAGGAAGATTTGACCGAGAGATAAAATTCTCTAGAAAGATAGCGCGACCCAAGTATCGGTAGAAAGATTTTAGTGAAGGCTCGTAGGCACTCGACCCCGCGATTTCCGGCCCCCTGAGTAGACGGAACAATAGAGCGACCATTAGACCGAGAGGCCCGAGACCCTCGCTACGCAATCGAAGTATCTTAAAATAGTATCTTTTCGCACTTATCGAACACCTGTCCCGAGCTACAGGTCATATAATTATATATAAGAACGCATAATTAGCTATCAGATTTAGCTGGGAGTTCCTCATAGATTATCTGCGAAGGCTATAGCCTCATTACATTTTATAAGGGATAAACCCTATGAAAATATCAGGTGCGTATTGTAAAAAGGCTCACACCTGAGAGAAGAAAGTGTCAACGACCTTTCCTATAGAGTATAGTTTAGAAAGTATCAAATTATTTTCCTTAAAAGCGGATAATAGTGTTTCTATAATATACCACTGCGTTATTAATTTAAGATTCTATTTTTGAGTTCCCTACGCATAATCTAAATAGCTACGTATTCTACTAGAGTAGGGATTTCAGATAAATGTATGGTAGGATAGCTCAGGTTTACTATCTCATCTGGCAAAAATCGTGTGACAACTAACAAGGTCACGTTTCAGAGAGGTGTCTTTCAGGGCGACACCATGAGCCCACTCCTCTTTTG
>NW_022876997.1:0-1142 GCF_010883055.1 Belonocnema kinseyi
ATTTCAACTTAAAAGAAAACGACAAAGTGGCTTCATGTATAAAATTAGTACAAAATGTACAAACTAAAAATAGATATATGTAATTAAAAGTTTGTCATAAGGGCGACTGCAGAATTTCGCCGGGAGCGGGTGCTAATCTGAAAAACTGCACTCGCTCCCAACGAAATCGCGGTAAAATTTCAGCCACAACCACGTCTCACGACCGTGATTTTTGATTATCGCTGTATTAAACTTTCATGTTCATACGACTTTCCTATCGTTAAAAATCCAGATATTTAGTGCCAATAAGCTATTTTTCTCCGAAAGTTTATTTTGGTCATTTCAATGGATTTAATATGGTTTGAAAAGTGAATAAATCAATTTAAAATCTAAGAAAGCATTTTAAATCCTTTTAAAAAAATCGACAGCTTAAGGGTTTTTCATGTAATTTAAAAATATTTTTAATTATTCGAACAGACTTTCGGCAATTTCAAGGGATTAAACCGGAGTTATTTAATTACAAATTTCTTCAAATTTATAAACGAATTTTAAAAGATTTCAAAATATTTAAAAGAGTTCAAGATATTTTTAATGAATTTATGAGATTTTAACTCATTTTGAAAAATTTTTGAGAAATTTTAGTACAATTTAAATTAGTTTTAAGATTTTAAAGTAATTTTAAACTATAAATAATGTTCTTGAATTCCTCTGTTAAATATCTTGAAATCTTCGGAAATTTTAAGAGATCCTTGGAATTCTAGTAAATTTCTTAATATATATATTGATTTTTAAAAAATCTTTTATAATATCATAAAATATTTTTGAATATGGTTGAAATCTTGTTTAATCACATAAAATATTCAATAATAATTTGAACAATAATTCCAACTGACTGACAATTAGATATCTAATATGGAATATTTTAGAACGGAAATAAATTTTTCAAAATGCAAAAATTCCAATTTAAACATTGTTTTTACCCCCTCTACTCTGACTCGAAAAATCCATTGAAAATGATTTTTAAAATTGGGAACTATAGCTAGAACGAACTAATTGTCCCAAAAAAAAACCTGAAGGTATCGTTGAAGGCCTCTCATCCATACCCCTAGGTGATTTTTGAATCATTAAAAAAAATTATTATTTAAACAATGATATTGTTTATA
>NW_022876998.1:0-1542 GCF_010883055.1 Belonocnema kinseyi
TTGAATTCTCATAAAAACATTTTCTTTCAGAACTCACAAAATCTCACTTCAGAGTTCACTACATCTTTCATTCTACTCTAGTATGGTCAAAATTTTTGCAAATTTTTCCAATATTTCAAGTTACCTTTAGTTAATTCTTGCAAAAATTTCCCAAGAGTGAATTTAAATATTCATTTATAAAAATAATTATAATTTCTGACTTACAACTTTCAGGAACTAATCCCCAAACATTTGGTTTCACTTTTCACTGTTCACTATTTGTATTCGAATCTTTTTCAATTTCAAAGGTATTCACTTTACTTTAATTAACTTTCCACCGTTGGAGGTCTAACGAAGTCCCTGAACCTTTAGTTGGATGAGTGAAGTCTGGTTGAAGTCCTGGATCTTGATCCACCGTAGCCGTAACCCTCTTGTGGGCCGGTCCCTCGGTGCCACAACACTTCCCGGGTGGGTCCCACGGAGCCGTGACTCTTCACGAGCCCGGTGACAGGTTCCGGTTCAAGCCTTCACTTAACCTCTCTCAATTTATCGCCCTGACGGGTCCTAGGCCTTAAATGTAATCGTCCCAAGATTAACCGCCAGCACTCAAAACTAATAGAGGCGCTTGAACACTTGAGACTTCAAATTCCCAAGGTTTTTCTCTGAATGCTTTAGCTTATTTGCCAATTTATATTCAAATCACAAAATTGAGGCTTGGTTCTTAGAAATGTGCATAATTGCACTTGCGTTCTCACTCAATTTTAAGTTTATTCTATAATAATTATTATGAACGGTGATTCGACACCTCCCTACTTTTGATTCATAATCGTAATCAGTGTTCGAATTTGTTGGAAAAATTTTCACGAATTTAATTGTTCCAATAGAAGTGGGAACATATATTTCCCAGTGACCCTCCAAGTAAATTTTAGCGCACAATTTTTCAATGTCCTCACTGCTCTGAAAAACTAAGTCTATTTTTCCTCTTTCAGTGAGAATTGACATTACTTATATAAAAAATTTTCTTACTTATAATTTTCTTTTCCCGCCTTTGCACAGATTCGTATTCTCTACTGCGCAGGCTTGACCCAGTGACACAGTTTTACCCTATTAATGACCTAATTTCCACGGCGCAGCGATCCCACCGCTGTCACCAATTGTTATATCCTGCCTTTAGATCCTGTTGACTATATCCCTTGGAACTAACGATGATTGGTCGAGATATTTCCTAGGTCCGTTGCTGCTTTTGATTGGCTTGAAAACCAAAACCGTGGGTATTTCTTCTTGGAGATTTAAATTATAATATTAAAATCACTTCAATCATAAAAAATCTATAGTTAAAAAATGTATTTATTTTATCAACACTTTCCTTGAACAGTGAGATTTTAATTTGTACACAATTTTCACAATATTCCTTTGGGGTGGTAGTTCACAATGTTTTCAGTACACAATCGTTTTGTCCTAAATTTAAGTTAGAGCGCGCGCGTTCACGTCAGATTTAAACACTGTATTAAATTCAGTTCTATTGTTCACCTCCGGATATAAGTTAAATTCTATCAAAAGGTT
>NW_022876999.1:0-1087 GCF_010883055.1 Belonocnema kinseyi
GTTAAGCCCTATGATGATTCACAGATGTTATGTGAGACAAACGCTTATCCATAATTAATAGCTCTGCCCGAAGAGGAGCGCATCGCTAGATTTCGCAAAAAATAATTTTGATTATTCCCATATCCATCTCGAAGGTATCATGTGTATACTTCAAACTGACGTGTCTTCTGTGAACATTGACTCGTCGCTGAAACAATGTCAATTCAGCCTCTTCAACTATCCAGCGTATGAAGAAAATCCGGAATGTTCAACACTGTGAATGATCACATATACAAGGATGATGGCAAACCTACTTCTCTGAAACTCTTCGAAAGATAACACAGTGCCTAAAGCTGAGCTCGACTGTTGGTTGAGGAGCTCCCGGTGTTTTCCTAAAAGATGCATGAAACCTTTATAACTTGTCAAAGAAATTATGTTTGTCAAACGCGTACACCTTTCCCCGGATTACAGGGTGTTGGAAAACGGGAATCATTAAAAATCACAGATGTAATTTGATAGGATAAGACAGATTCTGATAAGGAGGCACACGTGCATACTTGTGCTTATTCCATTATCGTGTATGATAGATGTTGAAAGGCACAAAACGAAGATTTGCTGATAGAATAATGCTTAATTACATACCAATTCTAACGATTAGAGCAGTTAAGTAGTGCAGGTAAAAGGCACCAGTGCAAGTAATCACTGTACTACTTTATGTCAAACTCGAAATCACCCATTATGTTTCGTCAATGCTCGGAAGTTATGCCCTATGATGAATCACAGAACTATGTGACATACGCGTATCCATAATTAAAAGCTCTGTCTGAGAAGGAAGGCATCGCTAGATTTCGCACAAAAATAATTTTGAATAATTCCATATCCATCTCGAAGGTATCGTGGGTATGCTTCACACTGACTTGTCTTCTCTGAATCGTGACTCGTCGCTGAAATAATATTTATTTAGCCCATACAACTATCCAGCGCATGAAGAAAATCCGGAATGTTCAACACTGTGAATGATCACATATACAAGGATGATGGCAAACCTACTTCTCTGAAACTCTTCGAAAGATAACACAGTGCCCTAAAGCTGAGCTCGACTGGTGGT
>NW_022877000.1:0-1067 GCF_010883055.1 Belonocnema kinseyi
CTTCTCGTGGGAACAACAATGACAACACCAAACATAGTTGTAGTAAGTGCGGTTCAAAACAACAGAACGCGCAGGGCTCACGACAATGGGTCGGCCAACAATTCCGACCAATCTAGAGCTGGGGGAGCCAATGAAAATGGATACAATGCGATGGATCGGCGGGATCTCGTGACCTTTGAGTGGACGGGGCGACTGAATCACGACTTGCTAGACTGCTACGGTGCGAGTGTGGCCCGTGAACGGGGTTACATGGCACGGCTGCATGCTCTGTGGTGCGAGAAACACCGGGAGCTATCGCACTCTTCGCAGCAACGTCTGCGAAACCATGCTGAACTACTCCGTGAAAGGGGCTATGTAAGCGGAACGCCTACTCCACCACAGCTAGAACAAGCCGGCAACAAAGAAAGAGAGGCGACACTAAGACCAACCGCGGGCAGGCATCCAATAGATGAAGAGCGATGCTTTACGACCCGGAGAAACATCAACACCAAGGTTTATCTCAAGCCTAAAGATCTGGCTGAAATAGATGACGAGCTTCGTGGACATTTTTCCGGTCAATCCGACCTCTGGACTATCAACTATTATGTGTATAATGCAGCGAGAGTCTAGAGCGGAGGGAGAGATGGGTCAGAGAAAATCAACAGTTTCTCTCTGATCCATCTAGACTCTTCCAAGACCCACCAGTTACTGTCGAACACCCACCCAAACCAGAAGAGGTCGAAGTATTTTGGAGAGATGTCTACGAAGTTCATCATAGACTGGACGAAGACTCAGAAAATATAAATAGCTTCAAGGAGTTATGTATTGCCCTCATAACACCTGATCAAGAATGCTCGCCCATCACTACTGAGGAGGTGATAAAAGTATTAAGAGGGATGAAAAACTATTCCGCAGCGAGACCAGATTTTATCAAAACCTTCTGGTGGAAGAAATTTTCTTCAACCATCAGCATTTGGCCCGTATTTTCACCTCATATTTGAAGTCGGAAGAGCCGATTCCAGAGTAGTTGGTGGAAGGGCGCACAATACACCTGCCGAAAATAGGCAACTTAGCTGACCCGAAGAACT